>NC_059441.1:4038393-4211450 GCF_021028975.2 Sphaerodactylus townsendi
GGGGGGGGGTGGGGGGGGGGGGGGGTGGGGGGGGGGGGGGGTGGGGGGGGGGGGGGGTGGGGGGGGGGGGGGGTGGGGGGGGGGGGGGGTGGGGGGGGGGGGGGGTGGGGGGGGGGGGGGGTGGGGGGGGGGGGGGGTGGGGGGGGGGGGGGGTGGGGGGGGGGGGGGGTGGGGGGGGGGGGGGGTGGGGGGGGGGGGGGGTGGGGGGGGGGGGGGGTGGGGGGGGGGGGGGGTGGGGGGGGGGGGGGGTGGGGGGGGGGGGGGGTGGGGGGGGGGGGGGGTGGGGGGGGGGGGGGGTGGGGGGGGGGGGGGGTGGGGGGGGGGGGGGGTGGGGGGGGGGGGGGGTGGGGGGGGGGGGGGGTGGGGGGGGGGGGGGGTGGGGGGGGGGGGGGGTGGGGGGGGGGGGGGGTGGGGGGGGGGGGGGGTGGGGGGGGGGGGGGGTGGGGGGGGGGGGGGGTGGGGGGGGGGGGGGGTGGGGGGGGGGGGGGGTGGGGGGGGGGGGGGGTGGGGGGGGGGGGGGGTGGGGGGGGGGGGGGGTGGGGGGGGGGGGGGGTGGGGGGGGGGGGGGGTGGGGGGGGGGGGGGGTGGGGGGGGGGGGGGGTGGGGGGGGGGGGGGGTGGGGGGGGGGGGGGGTGGGGGGGGGGGGGGGTGGGGGGGGGGGGGGGTGGGGGGGGGGGGGGGTGGGGGGGGGGGGGGGTGGGGGGGGGGGGGGGTGGGGGGGGGGGGGGGTGGGGGGGGGGGGGGGTGGGGGGGGGGGGGGGTGGGGGGGGGGGGGGGTGGGGGGGGGGGGGGGTGGGGGGGGGGGGGGGTGGGGGGGGGGGGGGGTGGGGGGGGGGGGGGGTGGGGGGGGGGGGGGGTGGGGGGGGGGGGGGGTGGGGGGGGGGGGGGGTGGGGGGGGGGGGGGGTGGGGGGGGGGGGGGGTGGGGGGGGGGGGGGGTGGGGGGGGGGGGGGGTGGGGGGGGGGGGGGGTGGGGGGGGGGGGGGGTGGGGGGGGGGGGGGGTGGGGGGGGGGGGGGGTGGGGGGGGGGGGGGGTGGGGGGGGGGGGGGGTGGGGGGGGGGGGGGGTGGGGGGGGGGGGGGGTGGGGGGGGGGGGGGGTGGGGGGGGGGGGGGGTGGGGGGGGGGGGGGGTGGGGGGGGGGGGGGGTGGGGGGGGGGGGGGGTGGGGGGGGGGGGGGGTGGGGGGGGGGGGGGGTGGGGGGGGGGGGGGGTGGGGGGGGGGGGGGGTGGGGGGGGGGGGGGGTGGGGGGGGGGGGGGGTGGGGGGGGGGGGGGGTGGGGGGGGGGGGGGGTGGGGGGGGGGGGGGGTGGGGGGGGGGGGGGGTGGGGGGGGGGGGGGGTGGGGGGGGGGGGGGGTGGGGGGGGGGGGGGGTGGGGGGGGGGGGGGGTGGGGGGGGGGGGGGGTGGGGGGGGGGGGGGGTGGGGGGGGGGGGGGGTGGGGGGGGGGGGGGGTGGGGGGGGGGGGGGGTGGGGGGGGGGGGGGGTGGGGGGGGGGGGGGGTGGGGGGGGGGGGGGGTGGGGGGGGGGGGGGGTGGGGGGGGGGGGGGGTGGGGGGGGGGGGGGGTGGGGGGGGGGGGGGGTGGGGGGGGGGGGGGGTGGGGGGGGGGGGGGGTGGGGGGGGGGGGGGGTGGGGGGGGGGGGGGGTGGGGGGGGGGGGGGGTGGGGGGGGGGGGGGGTGGGGGGGGGGGGGGGTGGGGGGGGGGGGGGGTGGGGGGGGGGGGGGGTGGGGGGGGGGGGGGGTGGGGGGGGGGGGGGGTGGGGGGGGGGGGGGGTGGGGGGGGGGGGGGGTGGGGGGGGGGGGGGGTGGGGGGGGGGGGGGGTGGGGGGGGGGGGGGGTGGGGGGGGGGGGGGGTGGGGGGGGGGGGGGGTGGGGGGGGGGGGGGGTGGGGGGGGGGGGGGGTGGGGGGGGGGGGGGGTGGGGGGGGGGGGGGGTGGGGGGGGGGGGGGGTGGGGGGGGGGGGGGGTGGGGGGGGGGGGGGGTTAAGAGCTCGTGTATCTAATCTGGAAGGAACCGGGTTCTTTGATTCCCAGCTCTGCCGCCTGAGCTGTGGAGGCTTCAGAATTCAGATTAGCCTGTGCACTCCCACACACGCCAGCTGGGTGACCTTGGGCTAGTCACAGCTTCTCAGAGCTCTCTCAGCCCCACCTACCTCACAGGGTGTTTGTTGTGAGCGGGGAAGGGCAAGGAGATTGTAAACCCCTTTGAATCTCCTGCAGGAGAGAAAGGGGGGATATAAATCCAAACTCCTCCTCTTCTTCTTCTTCTTCTTCTTCTTCTTCTTCTTCTTCTTCTTCTTCTTCTTCTTCTTCTTCTTCTTCTTCTTCTTCTTCTTCTTCTTCTTCTTCAGTGCTATGAATTGTGCTGGAGAGTAATAAGAGAAATTGATATTTGCTAAAAACTCCGCTGCCATTTTAGGCCGAGCTCTCCACCACGCAGCGAATGTTCCCGCAGGTGCCGCGAACCAGATGGCTGCGCTCTCTCTGAGCCGGGAGCTGTGCGGGGGCCCTTGCCTGTTTTCACTTTGTTTAACACCTGCCCTTTGAGCGCTGGCTCAAATCACAGGTAGTAGCAGATGAAGGGAAGCGTGTCGCGGAACAGACCCAAACGTTTAAACGGCTCTCCTCTGATTCAAAGCACTTTGGGCTGGGAAGGGGGGCCGGGGGGGCCCCGCAAAGCCTTCCCGCCCCAGCCCCCGAGGGTCGCAAATCAAGAAAACCGGGCCTGACAGGCCAGAGATGGAGTTTGTGTATGTCTCTCCCAGGCGCCTGTGCAGAAGTTAGCTGTGCTACCGGATCGAGGCTGGATCACAGCCTTGGTAAACAAGCCCCTTTGAGGACACACTGAGGTTACCAACTCCAAATGGGGAAACACCAAATGGAGATTTGTGGGGTTTGGAGAGGGGAGAGACCTCATTATAGTGTAATGCCATCCAGCCCATCTACAGCCACCATTTTCTCCAAGGGAACGGATCTTTTCCTCTTGGAAATCAGTTGTCATTCTAGGAAGAAGGAGAAGGAGAAGGAGAAGGAGAAGGAAAAAGGGAAGAAGAAGAAGAAGAAGAAGAAGAAGAAGAAGAAGAAGAAGAAGAAGAAGAAGAAGAAGAAGAAGAAGAAGAAGAAGAAGAAGAAGAAGAAGAAGAAGAAGAAGAAGAAGAAAGGAAAAGGAAAAGGAAAAAAGGAGAAGGAAAAGGAAAAGAGGAAAAGGAAAAGGAAATGGAAAAGAGGAGAAGGAAAAGGAAGAGGAGGAGGGTTTGGATTCATATCCCCCCTTTCTCTCCTGCAGGAGGCTCAAAGGGGCTGACAATCTCCTTGCCCTTCCCCCCTCACAACAAACACCCTGTGAGGTAGGTGGGGCTGAGAGAGCTCCGAGAAGCTGTGACTAGCCCAAGGTCACCCAGCTGGCGTGTGTGGGAGTGTACAGGCTAACCTGATTCCCCAGATAAGCCTCCACAGCTCAGGCGGCAGAGCTGGGAATCAAACCCGGTTCCTCCAGATTAGAGACACGAGCTCTTAACCTCCTACGCCACTGCTGCTCCAGGTTCCGGCTGGAGGCTGGCAACCCTAGAACTCACACTCTGCAGCTTGTGGTTGATTCGATGCCTGGCCAGGCAACACAAAACAGCTCTTTCCTTGTATTGTCGAAGGCCTTCACAGCCGGAATCACTGGGGTGTTGTGTGGTTTCCCGGGCTGTGTGGCCGTGTTCTAGTAGCATTCTCTCCTGATGTTTCTTTCCTTGCAAGCCCCGATCCCTTAATGTCCCGAGAGGGTCATTAAAATGCCAAACATCAAATCGCGTTCCTCTCTGTCGTTGTGCCTGGGCAGTGGGATGCCTCATTAGTGGTACCTCATTCCGCAGGGCCTGCAAGACAGAGTTATTCCGCCGGGCTTTTGGGGAGACCAGCCGTTGAGGGGGCCGTCCTCTGTACCTCCGTATTCCATCTTTGGAGCCCACACCTGTTGTGTAGCCGCCCCGATGAGCTGGGATGTGGAATCTGAAATCTTTTTAGAGTTAAGGTTGGAGTGTTTGTTTTGGAGTGGTTTTAACTGAGACTTAAATTCAAATTGTGCTTTTATTGACTTATACGCCGCCCAGAGCCCTTCGGGGCTGGGGCGGTATATCGAAACCAACCAACAAATAAATAAATAGTGCATGCAAATAAGGATCTCTTGGCCGCCTTTCTCTTTAGCTTCCAAGGTGATGATTCTGCGCTTTCCTTTCCCTCTATCAGATCCTCTGAAGATGCCAGCCACAGATGCAGGCGAAACGTCAGGAGAGAATGCTGCTAGAAGTCGGCCGTACAGCCCGGAAACCACACATCCCCCCAGTGATTCCGGCCGTGAAAGCCTTCGACAATAGATTCTGTGATAGTCGTACAGCAGCAAAAATGTACCCATTTTTTAAAAATCAGGGTTCCCCAACATGGTGCCGGTGGGAGCCATGACCCCCACCCCCAGTACTTCCCTAAACACTCCCCAAACATTTCAGTAAGACAGTGAGGCCACTTTAAGGTAGAGCATGTTATTGGCTGCTGTCATTCACAGGCAAGAGTTTTCTGCTGGAGGCAGTGGTGGGATTCAAAAATGTTACTAACAGGTTCCAATGGTGGTGGGATTCAAACAGTGGCGTAGCGCCAATGGGGCTGGGCGGGGCACGACGGGGGCGTGGCCAGGCATTCCGGGGCGAGGCTGTGGCAAGGACGCAGGGCGTGCGTGCCCCAGGTGCAGTTCCCCTTGCCTTGCCTCTAGATTCAAATAATGACTGTTAAAGTATTAAAAAAGCAATATACTGAAAGGTAGTGTATTATTTCTTTTTTATATAATTATATTGATTGATTTTAAATAATAACATAAGTAAGGAGAGAAACCAAAAACTGTTTACAATTGTTAACATATTACAAACATATCTAATTGTCTATCCCTCTCAACCCCCCCCCTCAACTAAAACATCCTATATTGCCTCCCTCCTTTCCATATTTCCCTCCCTCCCTCCTTTCTACTTCCCCTTCAGATTCCTATAACTACTTTATCTATTCCACTTGAAAGAAAACTAACAGAGGGAGAGATCCAAAATCCTTTATACCAAAATCCTTTATACCAATGAACAACAAAAAAATAGAATTACTATATATTGTATTATTTCATACATACGCACGTGGGGGTGCCATGGGGGGCCATAGGGGGCCCTGGGGGGTGATTTTGCATCCCCCACTTGACGAGATTTGTTGTACCCAGGGACAGAGATTACCCCCTTGTCCCTAGTGGAGTTAATCATTAATAACCGGTTCTCCGAACTGAGAAAATTTTAGTAACCGGTTCTACCGAATAGGTGCGAATAGGCTGCATCCCACCTCTGGCTGGAGGATGTG
The DNA here is from genome assembly GCF_021028975.2 of Sphaerodactylus townsendi. NCBI lineage: Eukaryota > Metazoa > Chordata > Lepidosauria > Squamata > Sphaerodactylidae > Sphaerodactylus > Sphaerodactylus townsendi. The sequence goes on from NC_059441.1 coordinate 4,043,758, forward strand.
AAGGACTGGTAGGTATCTGGGCCTTCCTTATTCAGTGTTTGGTTCCTGTCCCCCATCCCTTCTTCCCAGGAGTGGTGAGGAGGGAACTATTCCATTTGGTTCTGCCTCCTGAGGCAGCGATTTGGGGGTTCGTTCTGCCTCCCGTGGAAGCCATGTTGGGACGGCAGCTACCCTTACCCCCTTCCAAAATTCCCCAAACAAATCAGGGCCGTTTTATTCCCCTCAACCCAGGATTTTCGAAAATCGCTAAGCCAGCGATCCGTTTGCACAATCCCGGGTTCAAAATATCCGGGAATTTCCCATCCTGGAGCTTACCTGTATTGCTTAATAAACCCTGTTCAAAGGAGAGCCATAATGCTCGCCAGGTTTAATGTTATGCCTTCTGCCTTGTTACATGGCAGATTTAATAAGCAAGAAAAGGCTAAAAGATTGTGCCCGTGTAACGATGGCTCAGTTGAATCTCTGGCCCACCGATTACTTCACTGTCTCAGATTCAAGGAAATCAGATCCAAGTATGTGAATCTCACTCCTTTACATTTACCCCATCTCCCCGATTTAATTAGATTACACTACTTGTTGGACAACCCTGATCCTTCTCTCTGTATGATAGTGGCAGACTTTCTCCTGGAAATTACTAAACGCCAGTAGATTTCCTTCGTCCTATCATGTATATCCTGTATTGTATATGCTTTTTAACCATCCTGGAGCTAGTAACCCAAACAGGTAGGAGGGGTTGAGGCTATCCCCCAACTGCTTTGTGTGTGTGTTTCATTTTCTCCTTACGGTACAACTCCAATGGAGCACAGTGTCGTGTTGTTCCAAGTTTTGGCACAACTGTCCGGAGTGATTTTGCTCAAAACCACATGTTGTGTATACTCAGGGCTTCCCATGAAACCTGATCGATGGAGTTTTCCTTTAAATCCCCCTCTCAATTGGCTGCATTATTCACATCACCCCTGAGGGCATCTTTAAGCACAAAGGTTGGAGCCAGGTAGGGGCAGTTTATGCAAGGGGGAGCAAAGAGTGAAGGTGCGATACTGGGGGAGCTGTTATTTGTCCTGCCACAAAAATGAGAGCACTTTTGTCATTTTGGTCATGCTCTAATTTTACATAACTTATGCAACTTTACATAGCAGCATGGTTGGAGTGGTAGACTAGGATCTGAGAGACCCAGACTCAAATCCCAACTCTGCCATGGAACAGAGACCCTGGCTATTCACTCTTGCTCATCCTGGCCTACTTGTCAGGGTGCTCGTGAGGATAAAATGGAGGAGTGGGAAATGATGATAATTAAAAGAAGACGATATGACCATGAGATTTAGAAGAAATTCCCTGCAGACCCAAAAATCTGCTCTCCGTACTATTTTGGAATAACATCAACCCCAACTTCTGTCCAAATGACCTGACAACGCGACACAATCCTAGACTCAGAAGAGCGCTCATGCAAGCCAGAACAAACGCTCGACCCTCAGCAGTCTCATCCAGCAGATATCAGCGAATTGCGTAGTCAGAGAGACTCTGCACTGGCGGATACGGGATCTCGGATTCCCTCTGCCTGTGGGGCCTTTTATCTATCATGTATTCATGCAATTGTTCCCGATGTATGTAACTCTTTCTGACTATGCCAATAAAGGCTTATGTATGTATGTATGTATGTATGTATGTATGTATGTGTATGTATGTATGTATGTATGTATGTATGTATGTATGTATGTATGTATGTATGTATGTATGTGTGTGTGTGTGTGTGTGTGTGTGTGTATGTATGTATGTATGTATGTATGTATGTATGTATGTATGTATGTATGTATGTTTGTATGTGTATGTGTGTATGTATGTATGTATGTTTGTATGTATGTATGTATGTGTATGTGTGTATGTATGTATGTATGTATGTATGTATGTATGTATGTTTGTTTGTATGTATGTATGTTTGTATGTATGTTTGTGTGTGTGTGTATGTATGTATGTATGTATGTATGTATGTATGTATGTATGTATGTATGTATGTATGTATGTATGTATGTATGTATGATTCCCTCTCTCATATCCTGTGGGTCTGTCAACTGCATAAAGTTTTTAGGGAGAAATATATTTACCACTGTAGCACCATTTTGCCAAAGACGAGCTTCTTCTATTCTTATTAATGGACCGAAATTCAACTGTTACTTTTGAAGCGGCAACATTTGTATTAGCGGTCTCTGATCAACGGTTATGTCGCCTTGCTAATAATGCCGAGTAAAGACTATGATTAATGTCTAACAGATTCTTTGATGGGCTAAGCATTATATCCAAGGTAATCATTTTAACTATGTCATTAAAGGTTGTCTTGTAAATGTCCAAGTCTGCTCTTGAAGGGGTCGGGAAATTCCAGGCGATCGGAGGAGGAGGAGAAGGAGAAGGAGAAGGAGAAGGAGAAGGAGAAGAAGAAGAAGAAGAAGAAGAAGAAGAAGAAGAAGAAGAAGAAGAAGAAGAAGAAGAAGAGTTGGATTTATGTCCCCCCTTTCTCTCCTGCAAAGAGACTCAAAGGGGCTTACAATCTCCTTTCCCTTCCCCCCTCGCAACAAACACCCTGTGAGGTAGGTGGGGTTGAGAGAGCTCCGAAGAACTGTGACTAGCCCAAGGTCACCCAGCTGGCGTGTGTGGGAGTGCACAGGCTAATCTGAATTCCCCAGATAAGCCTCCACAGCTCAGGCGGCAGAGCGGGGAATCCAACCCGGTTCCTCCAGATTAGAGTGCACCTGCTCTTAACCACTACGCCCCTGCTGCGTGGCCTGGGGATGGAGCGTGTTCAGCAGGGTCTAATGCCGGGTATAGTCCACCTTCTAGAGCAGCCACTCGCTTTAGGAAAACTGGACTCTGTCATGTGGAGATTACTCATAATCCTGGGAGATTTCTAGGCCCCGTCTGGAGGTGGGCTCTCTTATTCCCACCCCATGCAAATGTGTGCACCCTCTTGAGAACCCAGACATACCTATTCCACCAATGGACACAACCTGTTCAACTTCATCCTCCCCTCCCACAATTTTTTAAAAGTGCAAATTTGTCTTCACCTTGCAACTCAGAAACCAAACATCAGACTCACGCAGGCATTGCCCTTCTACGCCCACAACTGGCCATCCAGAAAGCGACGAGAACTGAATATTCATTCCAGCTCTGCTGGTGGATGTCTGTGCGACACCCTCCCCCTCCCCCACCCCACCCCACCCCCCACCCCCATTCCAATGTTACTTTGCTTCTGGAATGTGACTTTGGCAGCAGATGAAGCCACCCTCGGATATGCAAAAGTTTGCAACCGCGATGCATTTTGCAATGACCTCTGCCACCTAGTGGCGTTACAGAGGTGGAGGAAGCTCTCAGTGTAGCTGTGAAATATTGCTTTGCCTAGAAGAAGAAAAAGAGTTTGGATTTATATCCCCCCTTTCTCTCCTGTAGGAGACTCAAAGGGGCTGACAATCTCCTTGCCCTTCCCCCCTTACAACAAACACCCTGTGAGGTGGGTGGGGCTGAGAGAGCTCCGAGAAGCTGTGACTAGCCCAAGGTCACCCAGCTGGCGTGTGTGGGAGTGCACAGGCTAATCTGAATTCCCCACATAAGCCTCCACAGCTCAGGTGGCAGAGCTGGGAATCAAACCCGGTTCCTCCAGATTAGATACACGAGCTCTTAACCTCTTACGCCACTGCTGCCTAGACATAACACTGGGCTCTACCTGTTGGCTGGCAGACTGGCCCTTTCAACCTCGCTTCCACCTGATCTCCCTCCCTCTATCCCAGCTTCCTGATAGACTTGAGTGACTTCTGTCTGATATTTTCAGAGGTAGCCACATTGGTCAGTAGTAGAACGACTTGGTTATCCAGTAGCACCTTGGAGGCCAACATGATTTTGGGGGCATGAGCGTTCGAAAGTCAAAGTTCCCTTTGTCAGACAGCCACGTTGAGCTGCAGTCAAACAGGTAGATTTGACATAGGTGTCAAACTCGCGGCCCTCCAGATGTTATGGACTACAGTTCCCATTATCCCCTGCCAGCATCAGGCTGTAGTCCATAATATCTGGAGGGCCGCGAGTTTATATATCCTCGTTTATCCTCGTTTCTTCCAGATAGGCAGATGGTACTTTGAATCGTTTTGTGAGCTGACTGTCTACTAGATTTGCTTTTTATAAATTGGCTCACTGCCTCTAACGAAAGAAAGAGGACAAAAAGAATAGTAACTATTCCCACTGGAGCAGTTTGCCGGATCCGTCAGTAGAGACACAAAGCCCCGTGGGCCACCCTGCGCGTTCGTGCTTTACTTTAATCAAAGCAATGCAGGGCGCGAATGCAGGGCGCGAACACAGAAAAATAAGACATCCCCTGAAAATAAGACATAGCGCATCTTTGGGAGCAAAAATTAATATAAGGCACTGTCTTATTTTCGGGGAAACATGGTACCAGGGTCTGCAACCTGCGGCTCTCCAGATGTTCACGGACTACAAATCCCATCAGCCCCTGTCAGCATGGCCAATTGGGAATTGTAGCCCGTGAACATCTGGAGAGCCGCAGGTTGCAGTCTGTGCGCCGCTCTGAGCCCAACTTTGGTCGGGGAGGGCTGGATATAAATTTAATAAAACCTCAGGCCCCACCTGAAGTTTGGTAACCCTCAGAAGTGCCCCCCCTCCCTGTGATCAAGCACGCCCTTTCGCCCAGACACTTTCAACCTGCTTCCAACAAAGTACAACTGGATTTTAATATGTGAAACAGCAACACTTGCAAAAGATGAGGAGTTGGTTTTTAGACTCCACTTTTCTCTACTTTTAAGGAGTCCCCAAGCGGCTTACAACAGACACCTTGTGAGGTGGGCGGGGCTTGGAGAGTTGTGAGGGAACCTGTGACTAGCCCAAGGTCACCCAGCAGGCTTCATGTGTAGGAGTGGGGAAAATACACCTGGTTCACGCAGCCAGATTTTTCAACTCTTAACCACACTGGCCCTCTTGGAAGTGGCTTCATGCATGAAAAAGTTGTTTTGGAAGCACAACTGCTGATCAAGGAGAGATGGTATGTGCACCGTAGGCATAGCTGCTACAGGGTGTGAGGGGGCCCCATCCCCACCTCAAAAAAGGCCCCGACTGGGGAAAAAGGGAAAACCCCAAGAACTGAAACTCAAGTAGAAGAAGCAAGGCTGAAATCTACTTTTTTGACTGTCCAACCAGGGGAAAGCGCGCACGCAGTCCCCCACTACCACAAATTATGCAGTCGAGTTTCCCGCATTTGGGGAAATCGCAGGGGTCAGCACACCCGCAGTGCAATGGGTGAGCCTCGCCCTGGGAAAACCTCCTTCGTGATCAAGGTGTCTCCCCTGCCAGGTAAGTATGCTTTGCCTGCCCCCGAGCACCGTTAGCCAGCACGGCCGACTACTTTGCAAGCCACGGAGGCTGACGGGCCGCTGCTTTCCTTCACACCGCCCCCACCTCAGGATAGCGGGGCACCTGCTGACAGCAAAGAGCGAGCGACCTGGGCGAACTAACCCCACACAAAGCTCGGACCGCTGCGGCGCACCCCGCTTCCCCACAATGCCCTGCGGCACTTTATCTGCATAGGCCCCGCCTCCTTGCAGGGATCTGCAACCTGCGGCTCTCCAGATGTTCATGGACCACAATTCCCATCAGCCCCTGCCAGCATGGCCGATTGGTTGCAGACGGGGCTTTCTCTCTGGGCATCCCAGCTGAGCTGAAGCGAATGAAAGGCTTCGCATCCCAATGCTACTGTGCCAAAGTTTGACTTGTGTTGTTATACCAATAAAGGTTCTTTGTTTGTTGTTGTTGTGCCAAAGTTTACAACTGTTGTGTTGTTCTCTTTCAGACTCGGAAAGCTGGCAGCAGAACGTAAACAGTTGCCCATAGTTTAGACAATTAAGCCGAAGTTTAAAATAGGTTTGTGTTAATACTTAAGTTACTAAAATGTTTATTTGCAGGCAGCGCATTGCGGGGTTTTAGTCACGCAATCATCACTTTAAAAAAATAGCTGCTTAACGTGTTTGGGATACAGCTTGCGTGTTTTGTTTTAGGGACTAGTCTCTGCTGCAGGCTGGCGACGTTCTATGTTGGAGAGATGCAAATTAATACCAAGGAAACAGAAAATAGAGCAGCAGTGGCATAGGAGGTTAAGAGCTCGTGTATCTAATCTTAACCACCTTTGATTCCCGGCTCTGCTGCCTGAGCTGTGGAGGCTTATCTGGTGAACTAGATTAGCTTGAGCACTCCCACACACCCCAGCTGGGTGACCTTGAGCTAGTCACAGTTCTTCAGAGCTCTCTCAGCCCCACCTACCTCACAGGGTGTTTGTTGTGAGGGGGGGAGGGAGAGGAGATTGTCAGCCCCTTTGAGTCTCCTTATAGGAGAGAAAGGGGGATATAAATCCAACTCTTCTTATTCATGCCTGTGCTCCCTCCCTGCGTGGCGGGCCAATGCATGGACGATAATGAACAACGGCCTGATGGGGAAGTCGTGTTGTGTGGAATCGACCTTTAGAAGCCCTCTGGTTGCCAGACTTCCATCTCCACGCAGGCTTGCTAGGCCGTGTGAGCATCTTGAAAGTAAAGGTTGCCAACCTCCAGGCCTGGGCTGGAGATCTCCCAGAATCCCAATTGATCTCCAGACAACAGTATACCAAGGGAAACAATGGCAGCTTTGGAATATGGAGTCTATGGCAATGTAACCCCCATGCTCAGAATGGGTTGACCCAGAAAGGGGTGGAGACTCAAAGCAGCAGAAGGCTGCAGAGCTCATGTAGTTTGGAGGAGACAAGGCTACCAGACTCGGACCTTGGTTGTATAAGCCCTTCACACCTTGTTAAGGGTTTCTTTTTTGTGTTTGTAATGGGTGAGAGTTCTCCTGGAAACCTTCATCATGTTGAATCCTGTTCACCAAGCCCTTGGAGTCTTCAGGAGCCAACCCACTTGCAAAGAAGAATTGGACCTGGCAGTATCAGTAGACTGTAAATATAAGGACTCGAAAATGCAACCTGAACAGGACCTTGAAGTGTGATGTTAAATGTTGATGTTATATGTTATATGTTAAGAAAGTAAACCATTTTGTTTTTTTAAAAATGTGTTGTTGCAAACTCATTCCAAGTTCTGCCCCACAGAACCCACAAGCTGAGGTTACAGCAACATACCCCGTTGAGACCCCTACCCGTACCCCACCCCGTGTTTTTTTTGTTTTCTGTCCCCTCCCCAAACCTCATCGTCCGTAGACTCCACCCCCAACTCTCCAGGTATTTCTCAAATGAGAGAAACGTGCCGTGTCCAAACTGAGGCTGTCAAGAGCGCCTACAGGAGCTTTCCAGCTGGTCTCCAACCCGGCATGAGGTCATTTGCAGTTGGAGCTTAGCTCATTAGTCTGGGGGCCTTGTTGATACAGCCCAAAGTGCCGATGACAAGCGCCGAATTAGGCCCAGCCGCGCAGCCTGGCACACGGAGGGATCCATCATTGTCTCTCCCTGGGAACGGGACCATTAATTACGCAAAGGACTTGAGCCAAGGTTTTTGTGCCCCCCCCCCTCCATTTTTTTCTCTGCCATCAGCATGTCTGTCTCTCAGAGGTCATGTTTGGAAAGTATTTGAGCAACACGGAGGCCATTTTCTTTTCTTTTTAAAAATATTTGTATTAGTTTTCAATCAAAATAAAAACATTCCTTCTTACATAGTTTACGTATTATCGTATATGGAGGAGAAAGTTATATAGAAGAATATCATAATAACAAGAAAAAATACAAACATTCAAAGGTTCCTCTCTTTTTCTTAAGGAGAGGTGTACAGTATATTAGGGCTGAAACGTTTATCGTACCGTATCCTTAACTTCTATATCATCACGTTTATAAATCATCTATTTCCCATTAAACTGTCCCCTCTCCTGTAACGTTATTGTCGAGGAACAAAGTACTACCACTACTGTTGCACTCTGGCTATAACTAATATTTCAAATACGTATATTTATGAGTTTATATACATGAGTTTATATCATTGTTCATATTTTTTATATATTTCATTGGTTGTAAATACCAATTTAAAAGAATTTGGACTTCTGTCTGTGCACAATTTTGGACTTATCATGGAATACATACAGACTTACCTTAAGGATGCTGAATTGATGGGAGGAACAAAGTACAAAACTTTAAAACACATCTTTCTGCAGGGTGTACAGATACTTCCCCCCCTCCTACCCTCATCTACCCCCTGCACCTATCTCCCCCTCCCTCGTGACTTCCCCAACAGCTTATCCCCCTTATTAAAAAAAAATGTTTATATAATAATTCCAAACGTTATTATGTCAAGTTCAATCAAATCCTTAACACTATGTTTACGTCGTATTTAAAATCAGGTGGTTAATGTTCTCTTTCTTTGAATTGTAGCTACACCATCTCTGCAAGTAAACATAGAATAAAAAGAGAGAGAGAATTGTTAGTATATGTTAGTTTTTCAAAGCTTTTAACCCTTGTCTTAACTTCTAATATTATCACTTAACATATATATAGTTAGTTTAATTGCTTATATTTAGTTAAAATCTGGTTGGTAAAGTTAACTTGTCATATTTTCGAGTAACATATTGGAACCACAATTTCCATTTTTCTGAATATTGATCATACATTTTCTTCGTAGCAATAATGAGAAAGGTTTGGGTCAAAGAATGCCATTAGATAAATGCTTTCCTTTTTTCCAATGAGGCGAGGGGTTAAATTGGCTGTTTCTCAGACCCCTTCCTTGGAGGAGGAGGAGGAAGAGGAGGAGGAGGAGGAAGAAGAAGAGGAGGAGGAGTTTGCATTTATACCTTGCTTTCCTCTACCTTTGAGGAATTTCAAAGGGGCTTACAAATTTCTTCCTTTCCTCTCCCCACAACAGACCTCTTGTGATGTAGATGGGGCTGAGAGAGTTCTGAGAGAACTGTGAGTAGCCCAAGGTCACCCAGCAGGCCTCATGGGGAAGAGCGGATAAAGAACCCGGTTCGCCGGATTAGAGTCCGTTGCTCTTATCCACTACATCACACTGGCTCTAGCAACCTATTTGGAAGCTATATGTATAAAATAATGATCAAAGCAGCACATGCAAACATTAGCTTTAGGCTGGAAAGAAAAGAAAAAAATGGACAATCCAGAAATGGTTGGAATACATCTGGGAACAAGTGACACTGGACATTTTCGACATAATAACAAAGAATAAACTGTGGCAAGATAAACAGAGCGAAATCATGAAGATATGGACCATATACGAGGACTGGTTGAAAGAAGCCGGAGTCAATGAGGAGAAATGGGAGAGAAGACGACAAAGAATGAACTTACTGCTGTTTGTTTAACAAAACTATGAAAAATATAGGGGGGGAGGGGAAAAAAGGGGAAAATGTATTGTTTGAAAACAAATGAAGAAACGCATCAATATAAAATGTAATATTCAAATGATACAATAACAAAAAATTTTAAAAAAAGAAACTGAAATAAAGTTAGTAAAGTTAATGTTTCTGCTGCCAAAAAAAAAAAATAGCAACCTATTTGGAAATCTTTCCTGCCCACCTCTCTTCCCAGAGGCCGCCTGAAGGCCACAGAGCGCAACTTCCCTCTTCCGCAACCTTGTGCTGTCCTTCCAGGGAGGTCAAACTGTCCCTCTGGCTCAGGAGCACAGTGTCTAGTCTTTACACTTTAAGATCTAATGACAGTTCTCTTCTCACTCGCTCAGCCCCGCCTCCTTCACAAGGTGCCTGTGTAACCTCTATCTGTGGGTTCTGTGGGGCAGAACTTGGAATGAGTTTGCAACAACAAATTAAAAACAAAACAAAATGGTTTACTTTCTTAACATACAACATTAAACATCAACATTTAACATCACACTTCAAGGACCTATTCAGGTTTCATTTCAAGTCCTTATATTTACAGTCTACCGATACTGCCAAGTCCAATTCTTCTTTGCAAGTGGGTTGGCTCCTGAAGACTCCAAGGGCTTGGTGAACAGGATTCAACATGATGAAGGTTTCCAGGAGAACTCTCACCCATTACAAACATAAAAAACCCTTAACAAGGTGTTAAGGGCTTATACCAGTGGTGGCGAACCTTTGGCACTCCAGATGTTATGGACTACAATTCCCATCAGTCCCTGCCAGCCAGGCCAATTGGCCATGCTGCCAATTGGCCATGCTGGCAGGGGCTGATGGGAATTGTAGTCCCTAACATCTGGAGTGCCAAAGGTTCACCACCATGGGCTTATACCAATCAAGGTCCGAGTCTGGTAGTCTCGTCTCCTCCAAACTACATGAGCTCTGCAGCCTTCTGCTGCTTTGAGTCTCCATGACCCCTTTCTGGGTCAACCCATTCTGAGCATGGGGGTTACACCTGCTGTAGGGAGGGGAAGGGAAGGAGTTCTTGAGCTGCTTGAGACTCCTCAATGGTAAAGAAAAAGGGGGCATAAAAGCCCCCTCCTCCTCTTCTTCTCCCTTTTCCAACCCCCAGCCTCCAGCCCCGTTCTCCTTGAATTTCCCAAGTCAGAGTTGGCATCCCTAACTGCCTTCAGAGAGTGATTGGGCAAATACCTTAAGGCAGGGGTCTGCAACCTGCGGCTCTCCAGATGTTCATGGACTACAATTCCCATGAGCCCCAATTGGCCATGCTGGTGTAACCCCCATGCTCAGAATGGGTTGACCCAGAGAGGGGTGGAGACTTGGAGCAGCAGAAAACTGCAGAGCTTATAGTTAGGAGACAAGGCTACCAGGCTCGGACCTTGGTTGTATAAGCCCTGAACACCTTGTTAAGGTAACTGCAATGTTGTTGGGAACTACTGGGAAGGTAGTTGTTTGTTTTTGCTATGTTGTAAATGTTGGTGTTTATTGTTTCAGGGTTTCTTTTTGTGGTTGTAATGGGTGAGAGTTCTCCTGGAAACCTTCATCATGTGGAATCCTGTTCATCAAGCCCTTAGAGTCTTCAGGAGCCAACCGACTTGCAAAGAAGAATTGGACTTGGCAGTATCGGTAGACTGTAAATATAAGGACTTGAAAATGCAGCCTGAACAGGACCTTGAAATGTGATGTTAAATGTTGATGATTTGTTATTTGTTAAGAAAGTAAACCATTTTGTTTTTAAAAATTGTTGCAAACTCATTCCAAGTTCTGCCCCACAGAACCCACAAGCTGAGGTTACACTGACAGGGGCTGATGGGAGTGGCGGTCCGTGAACATCTGGAGAGCCGCAGGTTGCAGCCCCCTGAGCTAGGGGAGGCAGTGATGGCCATGTTTTAGAAGGCTTTCAGGGGAAATCCGACACGTTCATGGAGGAGAGAGTCCTTCAGTTCCTGGCTCCTATGTGCACAGGCAGTATACCTCTGCGTACCTGTTGTCAGGGAGGCAGCAGCAAGGGAGCATTTGCCCTCCACACCTCAGCCGTGAGCTTCCGACTGGCCCCTGTTGGAAATGGGATAGGGGCTAGATCAGTGATTCCCAAAGTGGGCGCTACCGCCCCCTGGTGGGTGCTGCAGCGATCCAGGGGGGGCGGTGATGGCCACAGGTGCATTTGGGGGGCGATGAATAACTGTAAGGGGGCAGGGAAAGCATAAAAGAAAGAAGAGAAGATTTCAAAAAATTGATTTATGTATTCCGCTCATAAGGCTTAATTTTTCTTTGAACAACGTACTGGACGTTGGCTCGGTTCCCGCAAACTCCGTCACTTGCATTGAGGTATGTGCAATCACGCACTGCTACTGTTCGTGTGGTGCCACTGAATTGCCGTTCCAAAACACGAGAGCACTGCGAGCATTGCTGCGGGCAACTGCCACTCGTGCGATTGGTCGATCGCAAGGCCAAAGCCTGGAATGGCAGCGGTAGTACTGGTTACTGTACTACCAGCAGATTTTGGAGCATGCTATGAATCAGGAGATTTCCCGTAATTATTACGCGTAATATAACTCTAAGTTAGATTGTTGTGATATTGTGACAAGTTAAAGTTAACTAACAAATAGTGCGACTATAATTGGTGGGTATTATTTATTTATTTTGTAATAATGATAGGCGCTTTACAATTAATCATATCATGTTTATTTATTTCATTAGTATCTATTTTAGTTTGTTTTTTACGGGGGGGGCGCTAAGTAATATTTTTTTCTGGAAAGGGGGCGGTAGGCCAAATAAGTTTGGGAACCACTGGGCTAGATGGACCCTGTGTCTGCAATATTCTTCATCCGGAAGAGCTTCCCTTATCCAGCATTTGCAAAGAGAAACGCCCTCTGCCTTTTGCCAATGTCAGCAGGAGGTCAGGAACGCCTTGGGGCGGGCAGAGGTTTCCTCTGGTCCTCTGGCAAGTAGGGTTGCCAACTCTGGGTTTGGACATTCCTGGAGATGTGCAGTTTGGGAAGGGAAAGGACCTTGGCAGGGCTAAGAAGAAGAAGAAGAGTTTGGATTTATATCCCCCCCTTTCTCTCCTTGTAGGAGACTCAAAGGGGCTGACAATCTCCTTGCCCTTCCCCCCTCACAACAAACACCCTGAGAGGTAGGTGGGGCTGAGAGAGCTCCCAGAAGCTGAGACTAGCCCAAGGTCACCCAGCTGGTGTGTGTTGGAGTGCACAGGCTAATCTGAATTCCCCAGATAAGCCTCCCCAGCTTAGGTGGCAGAGCGGAGAATCCAACCCGGTTCCTCCAGATTAGATACACGAGCTCTTAACCTCCTATGCCACTGCTGCTCCCTCTACTGCTCCCTACGCCATGGGCTCCCACTTCCAAAGCTTTCGTTTCCTCCTGGGGTCCTAGAGTCTGTCATCTGGAGATCAGTTGTAATGCCAAATCTCCAGGCCCTACCTGGAGGTTGGCAGGCCCACTCGCAAACTGTGGGATTTAAGCAGCTGCGTAAATCACTCAAAAGCCGCGGGGCAAATCATACGTGGGCTCTGCACTGGATTGCTCCAAAGCCCAGAGAGAGGGAAGGAAGGCATCTTTTCACACCGTGATTTGCATGGTAATTAATAGAGATTTTACATTTCTTCTCCAAAACTGAAGAGCAAATGTGTCTGTTTTCCCCGGGGGCTCGGCGGTGCCCCGCTGGAGAGACTAGAAAGCCAGCATCAAAGGAGAATATGGAAGCCTTTTCCCATACTGAGTCTTTGAATTGCTTGATTTCCTCCCGGAGTTTCCATTTGACAGATGGGATAAAATTATGATAAATATTCCCTGGGTGGGGAGATATAATGAGGTCTGTGTCGGGGGCGGAGATAAGTGCTCTGGGATGTTAAGGCAGGGAAGTTGGCCGCAGGAATTGGGAGGGGGCGGAATTAAGGAAATCGGAAATTCCAATTAGGTGCTCTGTTTATTGCAGGGGGGAAATAATATCAGGAGATGAAGAAGAAGAAGAAGAGTTTGGATTTATATCCCCCCTTTCTCTCCTGCAGGAGACTCAAAGGGGCTGACAATCTCCTTGCCCTTCCCCCCTCACAACAAACACCCTGTGAGGTAGGTGGGGCTGAGAGAGCTCCGAGAAGCTGTGACTTGCCCAAGGTCACCCAGCTGGCGTGTGTGAGTCTTAGACGCTCAGCCACTCCCAAAGCACCTAAAAGTATCATTCTAGGCCTGTCACTCCAGCCAGCCTCTATAGCAGTGGTGGCGAACCTATGGCACGGGTGCCAGAGGTGGCACTCAGAGCCTTCTCTGTGGGCACGCGTGCACAGAGTTCGTCATGTGATAATAGTGTAATTATTTCAGGGAAATTATTAGCATTAAACCTAAGGTTGTTGTTGTTTAATTTTGTTTAATATCACAGCTGCCAGTTCTTTAGCTAGCTGTTGGCCTTTCATTACAATTCGAGCCTCACCCAGAGGCCTAGGACTTTGTGATTTATCGGTGTAGTATTTGTGCGGATCCCAGCAGGGCTGCTTTCTGAATCTGACACAGGTTGATTTTGTCAATTTGAAGATGTTTCAACTGTGGCCCTAGCAGATGGCCATGCTGACAGGGGCTGATGGGAATTGTAGTCCATGAACATCTGGAGAGCCGCAGGGTGCAGACCCCTGCGCCTAGTGTTTTTGAAATGGTGTCTACTTGATCTCCATTTATAGTCAAGGGCTGAATTTCTGAGCTATTCCTTCTATAGTCCACTATTTCTGATACATGAGTGGAAACCTAGATTCGTTGTGTGCCGTTTCCCATGCATACAAAAGCTGGGAAATACACTTGGCACCCTAGTCATACAATATGGCCTCTGCACAAATCAGAAAGTTCCAAGGTAGCACAACTGGCTTTTGCACAAAAATTGCAACAACTAAAAATGGCTGGGGGGGGGACGGGACGTCAACGTCAACTTGCTTAAGAGGACTTGACCCCGTATCTTTTGCTCTGCTTTAATTTGTACTGAATTCGATCCCATCATTCAAACAACGCTCTCTTCTTTATCATCTTTGTGTGTGCGTGTGTGTGCGTGCGTGCTGTTTGTGCAGGTAATGATGATCGAGTCTCATTTATGCAAGATTATCCTTTTATCACATTTCCAGACTCATTTATGAGAACTCGTGTTTTCCCCCCCGAGGGCATCATCAAGAGCACTAAGCTCCGCTATTTGCCTCCCGCCGAGAAGTGGCAGGAACCTCCTCCGTTGACTGATGAGGGCCTGCTGCCTTCGCCAAATAGGGTCGGCGTGATGGATATTTTACTTGCGAATATTATAGCTGGAAATTAGCATGTTTATTGAGGGAAAAATGTGTGTGTTTACATTCCTCTACCCATGGCATTACCTTTTATGACCTGGGTTGTTTAGTAGAAGATGAGCATAAATGAGTTCCATTTAGGATTTTGGGAGAGAGAAAAAAAATTAATGAACGACTAAATATGGAATTTGCCTTAAATAACGCTACAAGGACGGGGGCTTGTTACACGTCGTGGTTTGACAACGGGCTGATTCTGCTGCTTTTGTGGGGGAGGAGTTGGCATTTGCCACGTGGTAAAATTGCGACAGTGCGCATGTCCCCCCTTGGTGAGTAGGTCGGGTGGACATTCCTGCCATCAGGTAAATGTCAATGAGAAACTCAGAGAATGAGTCTGGAAATGTGATAAAAGGATATTCTTGCTTGGCAAGAGCATAAGAACATAAGAAGAAGCCAGCTGGATCAGACCAGAGTCCATCTAGTCCAGCTCTCTGCTACTCGCAGTGGCCCACCAGGTGCCTTTGGGAGCTCACAGGCAGGAGGTGAAAGCAATGGCCTTCTGCGGCTGTTGCTCCTGAGCACCTGGTCTGCTAAGGCATTTGCAATCTGAGATCAAGGAGGATCAAGATTGGTAGCCAGAGATGTTACAAAGGACTAGCTTGTCATGATGGCCATCTGTCAGGAGTGGTTTGACTCTCTGTTGCTGCACTTCAGGGAGCTGGACTTGATGGCCCTTGAGGTCTCTTCCAACTCTATGATTCTATGAATCACAGATGAATGTTCTGAATTCCCACTTGGGAGCACAATTCGCACTTTTACCTGGATGGGCCAGAATAGCCTGATCTCATCAGTTTTCAGAAGAAGAAGAAGAAGAAGAAGAAGAAGAAGAAGAAGAAGAAGAAGAAGAAGAAGAAGAAGAAGAAGAAGAAGAAGAAGAAGAGGAGGAGGAGGAGGAGGAGGAGGAGGAGGAGGAGTTTGGATTTATATCCCCCTTTCTCTCCTGCAGGAGACTCAAAGGGGCTGACAATCTCCTTGCCCTTCCCCCCTCACAACAAACACCCTGTGAGGTAGGTGGGGCTGAGAGAGCTCCGAAAAGCTGTGACTAGCCCAAGGTCACCTAGCTGGCTTGTGTGGGAGTGCACAGGCTAATCTGAATTCCCCAGATAAGCCTCCACAACTCAAGCAGCAGAGCTGGGAATCAAACCGGGTTCCTCCAGATCAGAGTGCACCTGCTCTTAGCCACTGCTCTTAGCCACTACCCACTGCTGCTCCCAAGTAGGGTTGGCCTTAGTTACTACTTGAGGGGGGACCACCAATGTCTGGGGGGTTGTATCTCGGCGACTGAGATGCATTCCTAATTCAGTGTAATTGCTACAAGATATATGTAGCCAGCCTGCTATATGTCACCATTGCCATTCAGGGGCATTCTTTCCCTGATCTTTATGGCTTCACACACTGAGTAGATAACTAGGCTTTGCCAGGGACTAGGGCTTATTTTTGGAGTAGGGTTTATATTTCAAGCATCCTCCAAAAATGGCGAAAAGTCATGCTAGGGCTTATTTTTGGGGTAGGGCTTATTTTCGGGGAAACACGGTTAGACTGTCTTATTCAGGTATTTACCTGTATATGGTTTGTCTTGTAAATTTAACTGAATTATCTGTCACTCCCTACTGCACCGCGGCCAGAGGGGTACGAGGCTAGCCCACAGCAGCCCAGGAGATGGCAACAATTGAGCCCAGCCCTCCACCCCCTCATAGCCACCCAAGGGTCTCTCAGCCCAGCTTTCCTCTGGGCTACTTCCACAGCAACCTGGTGGCCATCTTGCCTTCTTGCTCTGCAGGGTCTAATTCCATGGCGGCGAACCTTTGGCACTCCAGATGTTATGGACTAGAATTCCCATCAGCCCCTGCCAGCATGGCCAATTCCTTATGTGTTGCCTTTCAGGTGATGTGAAAATAACCTCATCCACACATGCAAGCCTCAAACCGGTGGTACGGTCACCAAGGAGTGAAGACTTGTGGTCCAGCCCCTAGTCCCGAAGAAAGAAAGGTCCCCAGCACACCTCAGCCAGTGGTGCTTGTGTTCTACCAACCGTCCAGGGCAGGGGTCTGCAACCAATTGGCCATGCGTCCCTACTAGGCCTCTGCGTTCAGCGGAGGCCAATTTGCTGGTAGTCCCTGGCACCTCAATGATGCGGCTGGCCTCCACGCGGGCCAGGACTTTTTCAGCCCTGGCCGCTGCCTGGTGGAACACTCTTCCTCCAGCTGTCTGGGCCCTGCGGGATCTTGGTGAGTTCCGCAGGGCCTGCAAGACGGAGTTGTTCCGCCGAGCTTTTGGAGTGTCCAGCCGCTGATATAAGTGCCCCTTTCACCCTCCTGTATTTCGACCCATACCATCTATGGGCCCCATCCTTTTCTCCCCTTCTGGGAGAGTCTAATAGGAATTGTTGTTATTATTTGCTGCATTTTAACTCTATTTAAAATCTATTATGTAATTATAATTTTCTGTTGTTCACCGCCCAGAGCCCTCCGGGGGTTGGGCGGTATATAAGATTAACAAACAAACAAACAAACAAACAAACAAATAAATGCTGGCAGGGGCTGACTGGAATTGTAGTCCACGAACATCTGGAGAGCCGCAGGTTGCAGACCCCTGGTCCAGGGGAAACAAGGCTGAGACGTCAGGTGCGTTGCTGTGATGCCCTCTTGCAGAAAACTCAAAGCCCGTCAATTCCCAGAGGGGCTTTTCAGTTGCATTTGCAGGCTATAGAGTTCCCTCTGCCCACCGTGTGTCAAATTCCCTCCCTTTCTCTCCCCCCCACCCCCAGCCCGGCCTTCCGCCCCTTGCTTACCATGCTAATTTGATGCTGCGCTATTCTCTAGGGTGACATGGAGACAAATTTGACTTTGGCGTTACAATAACTAGTCATAAAAATTATGATTGCCAATATCTTGGAGACACTTCCTTGTGAAGGGGAAGATGAAGTGAATTAACAGCTTGAAAAATTGGTGGCAGCGGAAAGAGACTAATGTTGTAAACGTGCAGATTATTTCCTCGGCGACGGGGCAGCTGTTGGCGAGAAATCGCACCAAAGGGAAGGGTCTTGTTCACCCACAAGAAATGTGGTTCCTGCTTCCCTGCCTCAGCAGAACAGACTCCACCCCTCTTACCACTGGAAGCAACAATTCTGAAAGGAACGAGCAAACAGAATAACAACATTGGTCCCTGGGATCGATGGGCAGCGTGACACCGTCCAGATCTCATATAAATGTTCAAAATCTGGCTTTATATCCTTTATTTATAAGATAATAATGCCATAACATCATCACGATGTTATAACATCAGGTCATGATGTTATAACATCACGTTATATCACATCATGGTGTTGTAACATCAGCTCATGGTGTTATAACATCACGTCAAGAATTTGGCCACTATGTCCAGTAGTAACGCCACTGCAACGCCGTTGTAACGCCGTTGTAATGCCGTTTTAACGCCATTATAAAGACGCTATAATGCCATGATGTGATAATATCACATGATGGTGTTATAACATCAGGTCATGATGGTATAACATCACGTCATGCAGTTATAACATCACATCATGATCTTCAAGTTCAAGGTCAAAGCCTTTATTAGGCATTAGAAAAAAACATAACATAAAACTTGGTAATCCAAATACCGTAAAACAGCGACTCCTATTTCATAAAGTGCAGAGAGAAAGAGGAACCCAGGAGGTTATTTCATAATAGTGAGCAAGAATTGGGCCACTTTGTCCAGTTGTAACGCCATTGTAACGCCGTTGCAACGCCATTGTAATGCCATTGTTACGCCGTTTAAAACCTGCTATAACGCCATGATGTTATAACATCACATGATGGTGTTATAACATCAGGTCATGATGCTATAACATCTAGTCATGATGTAATAGCATCAGGTCATGATGTTATAACATCAGATCATGATGTTATAACATCAGATCATGATGGTATAACATCACGTCATGAAGTTATAATATCATGGCATGATTTTATAATAACATGACCTGTTGTTATAATATCATGATGTGATGTTATAACATCATGACCTGATGTTATTACATCATGACTAGATGTTATAGCATCATGACCTGACCATGTTGTTATAATATCATGATGTGATGTTATAACAACATGACGTGATGTAATAACACCATCACGTCATGTTATAACATCGTGAAGATTTTATAACATCATGACCTGATGTATTATATCTTATAATAACATGACCTGATGTTATAACATCTTGACCTGATGTTGTAACACCATCATGTGATGTTATAACATCATGACCTGATGTTATAACATCATGGCGTTATAACGACGTCATAACTGCGATTCTACTGACCTTGAACATCATGACATGATGTTATAACAACATGACGTGATGTTATCATATCATGACCTGATGTTATAATATCATGGCCTGATTTTATACCATCATGTGATGTTATAATATTATAATATCACGGCATTATAACAGCGTTACTACTGAAATTGAATGTCATGACGTGATGTTATAACAACATGACGTGATGTTATAACACCATCATGGGATGTTATAACATCATGGTGTTATAACGACATCATAACGGCGTTACTACTGAACTTGAACATCATGACATGATGTTATAACAACATGACCTGATGTTATAATATCATGACCTGATGTTATAATATCATGGCCTGATTTTATAACATCATGGGATGTTATAACATCATGGGATGTTATAACATCATGGCGTTATAACGGCGTTACTCCTGAAATTGAATGTCATGACGTGATGTTATAACAACATGACGTGATGTTATAACACCATCTGTGATGTTATAACATCATGACTTGATGTTATAACAACATGACCTGATGTTATAACATCATGGGATGTTATAACATATGGCGTTATAACGACATCATAACGGCGTTACTACTGAACTTGAACATCATGACATCATGTTATAACAACATGACCTGATGTTATAATATCATGACCTGATGTTATACCATCATGTGATGTTATAACATTATAACGGCGTTACTACTGAACTTGAACATCATGACGTGATGTTATAACAACATGAAGTGATGTTATAACATCATGAGCTGATATTATAACACCATCATGTGATGTTATAACATCATGACCTGTTAAAACATCAGGTCATGATGTTATAACATCTGGTCATGATTTTCAAGTTCAAGGTCAAAGACCTTTATTAGGCATTAAAAAAAGTAACATAAAACTAGGTAATCCAAATATTGTTTGAGGAAGTGAAACAGCAACTCCTATTTCATAAAGTGCATGCTTCAGAGAGAAAGAGGAACCCAGGAGGGTATTTCACAATAGTGAGCAAGAATTTGGCCACTATGTCCAGTAGTAACGCCGTTGTAACACCGTTGTAATGCCGTTTTAAAGCTGCTATAACGCCATGATGTTATAACATCTCATGAAGTTATAATATCATGGCTTGATGTTATAACATCACATGATGGTGTTATAAAATCACGTCTTGTTGTAACATCATGTCATGATGTTATAAAATAAAATCATGGTGTTATAACATCACATCATGGTGTTATAACATGGTGTTATAACATCACATCATGGTGTTAAAACATCACATGATGGTGATATAACCTCACGTCATGATTTTATAACATCAGGTCATGATGTTATAACATTAGGTCATGATGGTATAACATCACGTCATGAAGTTATAATATCATGCTATGATGTTATAACATAACGTCATGATGTTAAAACATCACATGATGGTGTTATAACATCACGTCATGATGTTCAAGTTCAAGGTCAAAGACCTTTATTAGGCATTAAAAAAACATAACATAAAACTAGGTAATCCAAATAGAGTTTGACGAAGTAAAACAGCGACTCCTATTTCATAAAGTGCACGCTTCAGAGAGAAAGAGGAACCCAGGAGGTTATTTCATAATAGTGAGCAAGAATTTGGTCAGTAGTATAGCCGTTGTAACACCGTTGTAACGCCGTTTTAAAGCTGCTATAACGCCATGATGTTATAACATCTCATTATGGTGTTGTAACATCAGGTCATGATGTTATAACATCACATCATGATATTATAACATCAGGTCATGAAAACATCAGGTCAGGATCTTATAAAATCTTGTCATGATTTAATAACATGAGGGTGTTATAACATCATGTCATGATGTTCAAGTTCAAGGTCAAAGAGAGAAGAGAAACCCAGGAGGTTATTTCATAATAGTGAGCAAGAATTTGGCCATTATGTCCAGTAGTAACCTCATTACAACACCCATGATGTTATAACAACACATGATGGTGTTATAACATCAACTCATGATGTTATCACATCACTTCATGTTGTTATAACAGCACGTCATGATGTTCAATTTCTGTAGTACCACTGTAATAACGCCATAATGTTTTAACATCAAATGATGGTATAAAATCAGGCCATGATATTATAACATCAGGTCATGATATTATAACATCAGGTCATGTTGTTATAACATGATGTCACGATGTTCAAGTTCAGTAGTAACGCCGTTATAACGCAGTTATAATGCCATGATGTTAAAACATCACATGATGGTGATATAACCTCACGTCATGATTTTATAACATCAGGTCATGATGTTATAACATTAGGTCATGATGGTATAACATCACGTCATGAAGTTATAATATGCTATGATGTTATAACATCACGTGATGGTGTTATAACATCACGTCATGATGTTCAAGTTCAGTAGTAGCGCCGTTATAACACCGATATAACGCCGATATAACACCGTTATAACGCCATTATAACGCCATGATGGTTTTATAAAATCAGGTCATGATTTTATAACATCACGTCATGATGTTATAAAATCTCATCATGATGTTATAACGTCACGTGATGGTGTTAGAATATTACGTCATGTTGTTATAACATCACGTCATGATATTATAGCTTCATGACGTGATGTTACACCTTCATGATGTGATGTTATAACTTCATGACCTGATGTTATAACATCATGATCTGATGTTAAAACATCACATGATGGTGTTATAACATCACGTCATGTTGTTGTAACATCATGTCATGACTTTATAACATCAAATGATGGTGTAATAACATCACATCCTGGTGTTATAACATCAGATCATGGTGTTATAATATCACATCATGATGTTCAAGTTCAGTAGTAACGCTGTTATAATGCCAATATAACGCCGTTATAATGCTGTTATAACGCCAAGATGTTATAACATCAAATGATGGTGTTATAAAATCAGGTCATAATGTTATAACATCAAGTGATGATGTTATAAAACCAGATCATGGTGTTATAACATCACATCATGATTTTATAACATTACGTCATGATGTGATAATATCACATCATGATGTTTTAACAGTGGTGGCGAACCTTTGGCACTCGAGATGTTATGGACTACAATTCCCATCATCCCCTACAATTAGCAATTTCATGATGTTATAACTTCACCTTCTGGCCTTGGGTTCCTATCCCTCCTCCTGCTGATCTGGATGGGGGACGGTGCAGGCAGAGCCTAGATAACATCACATCGTGGTGTTATAACATCCCATCATGGTGTTATAAGTTCACCTCATGATGTTATAACATCACATGATGGTAGGGGATGATGGCCATGCTGGCAGGGGCTGAGGGGAATTGTAGTCCATGAACATCTGGAGAGCCACAGGTTGCAGACCCCTGACCTATGGCATCACACCTTGCTGAGTTGCCTCCCCTCCCCAAACCTACTCTCTCCAAACTCCACCCCCCAAATGTGCAGGTCCTTTGCAACCTAGATTTGGCAACCTTATCATCCACCAGGTTTTTGTAAGAACTTTCTGGCTCTGCCCATAGCCCTCACACCCCTGGGGAGTTCATCCGTACTGGAGAGCCTGGCTCACCCTTTGCTTCATGTAGTGTGGGGGGCAAACAACCACCGATCGGCCTGTATCAGCATCCGGTTCTTGTTTCTGTCTTTTCTCTACAGTGCTTGGCATGTCCCATATGCAGTCCTATGTCTAGAATCTGGCCAATACTCTATAGAGGCCACTATCTGGTTAAACATCATAAAATTTTGGCTGCATATTCACTATCAAAGCTCCGACAACTCACTGACGCAACTCACCTTGAGAGAACTCTATCACTCTAAATGGTGCACAACAGTTATAACAAGGATTGCGGAATTGGGCTATGATAGTGACTCTCTGAACATGCTAACCAGTACTGAGACATTTGCCCTCATCAAAGAGCGGCTACTAGCAATGGATTATCAACAACTGCAGAGCTTGGCCAACAAATCCTGCTCGCCAATGAACGTGGCAATTCCATTTGTGCAGGGAAACCCAGCCTACTATATCGCAGAGCTTTACTCAACCTCCTATATATAGGAGAGAGCCTAAGCATGCTGGCTAGGTTTTAATATTATGCGCCATCCCCTGGCCTCCATAGAGGAAGACTCAAGGGTCTACCAAACGATAAGAGGCTTTGCCCCTGCAGCCCAGGGCAGTTGGATTCCATTGCGCACATCCTCCTCCACTGCCCACTTTACCAGAATCCAAGATCCAGCTTATTAGTACAAATCACTGACTCTATGAAAACCTTGACAGAGCTTGATAAAGTAAATATGCTCTTAAACTGCAATGACCTTGACTGTTGTCTCGCAGTGGCAAAGTTTCTGGCTGAGGTTTGCAAACTGAACTTATGATCCAGTGTGAAGTTTTATCTAGTAATTTTAACTGTATTTATATTGTATGTTCTGTATGCCAATAAAGGCTAGAAAAAAAAATGTCTGCGTGGCAAGGATCCCAGCCAGGGTCCCCTGTGTGCTAACTGGCAGCAGGGGACCCAACCAGTGAAAGCTGCCACTGTTCTGATTATGGGATAGGATGTGTGTCGGAGAGAACCAAGAGCTTTGGAGAGTCCCAGAACGATTCTTCTTTTACGGACACCGGATTGCCAGGAATTCTTCAACTTCCACTCAGGCTCCTGGGTTTCAACCTGACAACTCTGCCCCTTGAATATCAGTCACAAGACCACGCGATTCAGTTGCAAAAAGGCAAATGGTTGAAAAATCAGTGAACGTTTATTACCAGAGCTCTTAACAGTTAAGCTTAACGGGGTCCAGGACGACTTTTGCAAGCGATACATTCATTTTTATAATGATTCGTCAACAAGCAGCATTGAATTAAGGATTGGCTAATTGATATTTCACCTCCTCCTTCCTCTTGTCTACGTCTTGTCTAAACTCTTGGATGCGTTTCGGTATACGTGGTTGACGACCAGTTCGTTGGCTCCAGCTATAGTTTGAGATAGTTACATGTCACAGATAACCATGAAGCAAAGCTCCCTGGGGAGGGGGTCAGGAGGAAAAGGGAGGCAGGTGGCTTTTCTGAGAATCACAAGGACATAACACCTCGCTAAGTGCGTGGTATTTCTCAGAGAAACCTTGGTGGTTTTGGCAAGTTTTTCTTGGGTACAGGATATAACTTATCTTGGTTTTTACAAGACAATCAGTTTGCGGTCAGGGCTACATGCATTTTGGCACGTTTGCAAGGACAATGCTTTCAGAAAAATAAATGTTTTCAGAGTTTTTAACTCTGTAGGTTTTAGCTTTAGCAGAGAGGCCTTTAAAATCACCTTTTGGGGGTTCACCTTACAACACCACTGGCATTTCTCGAGGTTTCCCATCGCCAAAACTTGAACCAGAAATCGTCTCAGTCTTCCGGTTGTTGGGCCGGGCTGAATTTTGTTGCATATCTTAACGTTACTTAAACGAAGGCAGGGAGTCAGTACATGTTGTCAGCGACTGGTGATAGATGCCTTTGGGGAGTCACACATTCAATAACATGTCCCCCCCTCCCTTCTTCACCCCAAAAATAGACGAAGAGGAGATTTTTTTAAAATGGGAGACAGCATAACTGTTTGCAATTTGGCAATCCATTGTGTCTGTGGCATTTTATGTACCGCATTAGCCGAGCCAATTTCATGCATATGGATAAAATGCATTAAGTGGAGGCATTTAAATATAGTGAAACTAATTTTATGATGATTAGTTGAAGGAAATCATTGCACTCCTATCATCTATATAAGAGCCAATTTGCATGAAAATGCCCAAAGTTGCTATGCCAACATTTTCGGCGCTGTCGGTCGGGGTCGTCTTCGTGTCAGGACTTTGTATTAAAAATCGGTCTCCAGTGCCGGGTGTCTTTTAATTCATTGCGGGCTGTAGGCCATTTGCTCACAAAACGCTTGCAGTAAAACAAATGAATAGCTAAGATACTCATTTGCATGATTCCCATTTGGAAACCATTCCCCTGAAATTAAAGGGAGTCGGTGACTTCAGTGGGGAAGATGGATGGGCAGATGAACCAAGCAATTAATTTTTTTTTTAGCATTCTCTTTTTAGAGCCCTCTGAAGACTCCGAGGCACACACGCCGCCTCCCAGACAAATTGGGTCCCGCAACACATCCAGCAACTCGCCGTGTGCCGGCAGCTTGCGTTGCCTCTCTCCCTCTTTATTGTCTCACTTACATTATGCAGTAATTAAAACTATTTACCATTCCTACTTATCTGCCATCTGCTGCTATTGAAGCTTCCCTTCCCCTATAAAGCCATCATCAAAAGCAACAAGGAACAGAGCAGATTCGGAAACAATTGGGACAGGGGGAGGGGGGAAGGTGACCCTCCCCATTCCGGGGGGTCTCCGGGAACAGGCAGCAGGCCAGTGAGCCAGGAGATGTTCTGGGGCAGTGGTGGTGAACCTGTGGCGCTCCAGATGTTCATGGACTACAATTCCCATCAGCCCCTGTTGGAGCTATGGATGCCAACCCATACGTCCCGAGCCAACCTCTGCGCTCAGCAGAGGCCAATTTACTGGAGATCCCTGGCCCCTCAATGATGCGGCTGGCCTCCACTTGGGCCAGGGCCTTCACGGCTCTGGCCCCTGCCTGGTGGAACACTCTACCACCAGCTGTCCGGGCCCTGCGGGACCTTGGAGAGTTCCACAGGGCCTGCAAGACCGAATTGTTCCACTGGGCCTTTGGAGAGACCAGCCGCTGAGGGCGCCCTGCTCTGCCCTCCCCCCCCTGCTGTATAAAGTCCCTAATACCATCGGGACCCAATATTCTCTTGGGAGGGTCGCATATGGGTTTCGTGGGGTACTGTTTTAGAATGCAAACTTTTAAACTTTTATATGTTTTTTATATATAATAGTATATTGTTCACCACCCTGAGCCCTTCGAGGATAGGGCGGTATATCAAATCAAATAATAGATAGATAGATAGATAGATAGATAGATAGATAGATAGATAGATAGATAGATAGATAGATAGATAGATAGATAGATAGATAGATAGATAGATAGATAGATAGAGAGAGAGAGAGAGAGAGAGAGAGAGAGAGAGAGAGAGAGAGAGAGAGAGAGAGAGAGAGAGAGGGAGAGAGAGAGAGAAAGAGAGGTAGGTAGGTAGAGAGAGAGAGAGAGGGGGGGTAGGTAGGTAGAGAGAGAGAGAGAGGGAGAGAGAGGTAGAGAGGTAGGTAGGTAGGTAGATAGAGAGAGGGAGAGAGAGAGAGAGAGAGGTAGGTAGGTAGGTAGGTAGAGAGAGAGAGAGAGGTAGGTAGGTAGGTAGGTAGGTAGGTAGGTAGGTAGGTAGGTAGGTAGGTAGGTAGGTAGATGATAGATAGATAGATAGATAGATAGATAGATAGATAGATAGATAGATAGATAGATAGATAGATAGATAGATAGATAGATAGATAGATAGATAGATAGATAGATAGATAGATAGATAGATAGATAGATAAACCTCCAGGGCAGGTCTGCAAATCTCCTGGAATTATAACTGCTCTCTGGACTACAGAAATCCACCACCCTGGAGAAAGTGGCCATTCTAGAGGGTGGGACTCTATGGCATTATACCTAGGGTTGCCATCTCCTGGTTGGGAAAAACCTGGACATTTTCAGGGTGGAACCTAAGGAGGGTACGTTTTGGGGGAAGTGTCTTAGAATGCACTTTCCAAAGCCGCCATTTTCTCCAAGTGAAAATCTCTGTTGTCTGGAGGTAATCTCAGGAGATTTTCAGCTACTACTTGGAAGGTAGCAGCCCCACCCCAGTGAGGTCCTTCCCTCCCCCAAACCCTGCCATTTCCAGGCTCCATCACCAAATTTCCAAGAATTTCCCAACCCTAGTTGGAGTGCCTAGCGTTGACCCCATTCATCCCCACCACGATCCCAGATCCCGAAAGTCCTTATTGAAGAGATAGGAAAAGTGCCGAGAAGGGCAACGCGGATGATGGAGGGACTGGAGCACCTTCCTTATGAGGAGAGGCTGCAGCGTTTGGGACTCTTTAGTTTGGAGAGGAGACGGCTGAGGGGGGATAGGATTGAAGTCTATAAAATTATGCATGGGGTAGAAAATGTGGACAGAGAGAAATTGTTCTCTCTTTCTCACAATACTAGAACCAGGGGTCATCCATTGAAAATGCTGGGAGGGGGAAGAATTAGGACTAATCAAAGGAAACACTTCTTCACGCAACGTGTGATTGGTGTTTGGAAGATGCTGCCACAGGAGGGGGTGATGGCCACTCACCTGGATAGCTTTAAAAGGGGCTTGGACAGATTGATGGAGGAGAAGTCGATCTATGGCTACCAATCTTGATCCTCTTTGATCTGAGATTGCAAATGCCTCAACAGACCAGGTGCTTGGGAGCATCAGCCACAGAAGGCCATTGCTTTCACCTCCCGCACGTGAGCTCCCAAAGGCACCTGGTGGGCCACTGCGAGTAGCAGAGAGCTGGACTAGATGGACTCTGGTCTGATCCAGCCGGCTTGTTCTTATGTTCTTATGTTCTTAAGTGCCCATCGGAACAAGGACTAAGGCAGCCTCAGTGGTATTCAAAGGGAAAACGGTAGTCTGGCCCTTTAGAAAGCAACCCCTACAACAATCATGTAAGGTAGACCAATGGGAACGTATTGCTGCTGGGGAGGCGGGCTGAGATGAAGACCTCCTGGCAATTGCATGGTTGAAGATGCCCACCCCCTCCCTTGTCACCTTGAAGGAAAGTTTATTTTTTATTTATTTGAAACACTTTATGTTTCGCCTTTCCACCCAATCAGGGTCCCAAAGACGGGGCACATAAGAACTTTAACGCATTTAAACAATTAAAAACAACTGGTTGGGGTGGGTTTTAAGAACATAAGAACATAAGAACAAGCCAGCTGGATCAGACCAGAGTCCATCTAGTCCAGCTCTCTGCTACTCGCAGTGGCCCACCAGGTGCCTTTGGGAGCTCACATGCAGGATGTGAAAGCAATGGCCTTCTGCGGCTGTTGCTCCCGAGCACCTGGTCTGCTAAGGCATTTGCAATCTCAGATCAAAGAGGATCAAGATTGGTAGCCATAAATTGACTTCTCCTCCATAAATCTGTCCAAGCCCCTTTTAAAGCTATCCAGGTTAGTGGCCATCACCACCTCCTGTGGCAGCATATTCCAAACACCAATCACACGTTGCGTGAAGAAGTGTTTCCTTTTATTAGTCCTAATTCTTCCCCCTCCCAGCATTTTCAATGAATGCCCCCTGGTTCTAGTATTGTGAGAAAGAGAGAAAAAATTTCCAGGCTGCGTGGCCGTGGTCTGGTGGATCTTGTTCCTAACAACACAATACAATTATTGTATTGCACAATACAATTAAAAACAATACAATTATTGTTTACCGTACAATTTTATTGTTTAAAAACAATACAATTATTGTTCGACAGTACAATTAAAAACAACATTTACAGTTTGAAGAAGGCAGGGTTTAGGGAGGGAAAGGGGGATATAAGGCCCTGCAGCCCACTCTCCAAAGCACCCGTTTTCTCCAGGGGAACTGATTTTGGTCGTTTGGGGATAAATTGTAATCACAGGAAATCCCCAGTCTCCCCCTGGAGGTTGGCAACTCTGCAAAGTCTTCACCTGCTGGCAGAAACTATTTGTGGGGGCGGACGGATGACTCTCGCTGGGGAGGGAGTTTCACAGCCTTGGTGCAAACAAAACCCTCCGCAACCAAACCAGCCCAATTCCCTGCCAAGGGGAATCCTCGTCAATTCTGTTCCTTTGGGGCACTTTGGAGTGTAGGTGGGTGTACGCGCTCGAAATGTTTCCAGCGCACACTTCAGACTATAACAGGTGAATGCAACAGCTCTCTGGAAACCCGTGTGCCACCCGTAATCCTGTTATTTATTCCCTTCAATCGTACCCTGCCTCTGTGCCTCCGTTGTACCCTTGCAACAACATTGTGAGGTCAGGCGAGCTTCCGTGGCAGAGTGGGGGTTCGAACCAGAGTTTCCCTAATCGGGCACACTAACCGCTGCAGCACATTAGTTCTCACTGGTCTACTTTTGTGAGAGAGCAGGAATTGGTTGCTGCTGCTTCTGGAAGGGTGGCAAACCCATGGATCATGTGTATGTATGTGGCCCTCAGGAGCAGCAGTGGTGTAGGAGGTTAAGAGCTCGTGTATCTAATCTGGAGGAACCGGGTTTGATTCCCTGCTCTGCCGCCTGAGCTGTGGAGGCTTATCTGGGGAATTCAGATTAGCCTGTGCACTCCCACACACGCCAGCTGGGTGACCTTGGGCTAGTCACAGCTGCTCGGAGCTCTCTCAGCCCCACCTACCTCACAGGGTGTTTGTTGTGAGGGGGGAAGGGTAAGGAGATTGTAAGCCCCTTTGAGTCTCCTACAGGAGAGAAAGGGGGGACATAAATCCAAACTCCTCCTCCTCCTCCTCCTCCTCCTCCTCTTCCTCTTCTTCTTCTTCTTCTTCTTCTTCAGTGCTCTGCACATGGACTGGTGACATGAGCCCTACGGGGATGGGGCGGTATAATAAATCGAATAAATAAAAAATAAATAAAAAATAAATAAAATGAACTCCAGTTTCAAACAGTATATGCAGGGTTAACCCAGGAAAAGTAGGTGAAATCTAATCCTGAATGGCCCCAGTATGCGCTTCTGTATGTAATTATTATTATTATTATTATTATTATTATTATTATTATTATTATTATTATTATTATTATTATTATTATTATTATTATTATTATTTTGGCTTCTGCCAAGAGGTTCTCAGTTTCCACAGTTGGAGTCTTGCTGAATATATATTTTTGAAACATCCTCACACCCATGAGGACTAGGAACTTTTTTTAAAAAGTTCTGTATTTTTAAAAATAGGCAGAGATCCTTAGTGTGCTGAATCCACAAAAAATGCAAAATAATTGGCTCGGCTATTAATTTATTTCTTCCAGAGCTGAGAAGCAACAGTCCCAAAATACATATCTCAGTAGTCCTGTTTGAATTTGGAACGCGGGAGCTGTATTTATAAAGCTGCTGTTAACGTTTACGTGATGGACCTCCAAGGGGTGCAAGAAGTGTCTCAGGTGAGCAGACACCGTAGGGGGATTCTTTCAGTCCTGCCAAAGCATCTGTTTGAATACACTCTCGCGAGTTCCTTCTCTGCCTTCAAATAAAAACGTTTGCCAAGTTTTTGAAATAGATTAAGTAGCCTTTTTTTTTTTAGTAATTGACTTTACATCTGTGACCATAAGGGGGAAAAAAAAATCCTAACACAAAGATCCCATTTAAAGTCAGCAGTGAGAGGTATGTATGTAAAAAAAAGAAATATTTTAGGTAGGAATTGAGAAGCAAATGATTTTTGGTCTCTGCGGAGAGAAATGAGCCATGAAAAGCGCTCCGTTCTATATGCATGTAATATTACCCCATGGTTCAAAAAGCTTTTAAATCACAGAAACGCAGTTATGGGCCATTGTACAAAATAAACAGTCCACTTGCGCTTTGGACTGTTTTTAGTTCTTTGATCGAAAGTGATGCTTGTAGATTTTTATAGCTCCGTAAATTAAAGCCGCTTTTTTTGATTTGATTGAACTAAATTAAGACTTCTGCCTCGCTGTAAAAATGACAAGAGCACGGGTAATTTTTTTCTTTCAGCTGCGTGGCAGATAAGCAAATAGATTTGGTATCCTTTTAACAATCCCTCCAAAGCCTCATTGAGGATTTCAATACCTATTTTAATTAAAACAAAGGCCTACGTAACAGTAATGTGCTCCTTTAAAGAAAGAAAACGCTCGTCACTTTAAATCTGTTTTAATATGTCTTAAGGACCATGTGATGGATGTCGGAAGAGCTTGATTCTGACAAGGTATCTTGCAATTCGGGAGGCCTTCTGCATTTCCATGTTGTATATGGTGCGATGGCTCCAAGGATTGGTTCTGGTGGGTTTTCCGGGCTGCGTGGCCGTGGTCTGGTGGATCTTGTTCCTAACGTTTCGCCTGCATCTGTGACTGGCATCTTCAGAGGTGTATCACAGAGGGAAGTCTTAGACTTCAGAGGTGTATCACAGAAGGAATCTTCAGAGGCGTATCACAGAAGGGAGTTTGGATTTATATCCCCCTTTCTCTCCTGCAGGAGACTCAAAGGGGCTGACAATCTCCTTGCCCTTCCCCCCTCACAACAAACACCCTGTGAGGTAGGTGGGGGCTGAGAGAGCTCCGAGCAGCTGTGACTAGCCCAAGGTCACCCAGCCGGCGTGTGTGGGAGTGCACAGGCTAATCTGAATTCCCCAGAGAAGCCTCCACAGCTCAGGTAGCAGAGCTGGGAATCAAACCCGGTTCCTCCAGATTAGATACACGAGCTCTTAACCTCCTACGCCACTGCTGTTAGGAACAAGATCCACCAGACCATGGCCACACAGCCCGGAAAACCCACCAGAATCGGATTGAATCCGGCCATGAAAGCGCTGTCCAATACATTGCTCCGAGAATGTTTGTTCCATGTTTCAAATAATAGTTTCCAAAGGAAACGGGAATACTGTGGATTCTGCCGCTTCCGAATGATGCTTTCGGAGTTACGACAGTGGGATCAGAGGGTTCTCAGCCTCCAGGTGGTAGCTTGAGGTCTCATGCACTATTACAACTGACCTCCAGGGTGACCAAGACTGGTTCCCCTGGGGGAAGCCAATGGGCAGGGGCTCATGGGAATTGTAGTTCACGAACATCTGGAGTGCCAGAGGTTTGCCACCACTGCTCCATGGCAGAACAGCAAGGAGTGGCGTCAGGAGGTTAGAAGCATGTATGTAATCTGGAGGAACCGGGTTTGATTCCCAGCTCTGCCGCCTGAGCTGTGGAGGCTCTCTGGGGAATTCAGATTAGCCTGTACACTCCCACACACGCCAGCTGGGTGACCTTGGGCTAGTCACAGCTTCGCCGAGGAGCTCTCTCAGCCCACCCACCTCACAGGGGTGTTTGTTGTGAGGAAGGGCAAGAGGGCAAGGTGTCATGCCCCTTTGAGTCTCCTGCAGGAGAGAAAGGGGGGAGATAAATCTAAACTCTTCTTCTTCTCTTCTATACCCCATTGAAGTCCTTCCCATCCACAAACCCCGCCCTCCCCAGGCTCCACCCCCAAAATTTTCAGGCGTGTCCTAACTCCTCTGAAGATGCCAGCCACAGATGCAGGTGAAACGTCAGGAGAGAATGCTGCTAGAACTTCGCCATACAGCCCGAGCCACACAGCACCCCAGATAACCTGATTAATGGGGTGGAAGTGGTAGGGTCCTTAGGTGGGAGTGACCATGTTCTCCTGGAGTTCCTTATACAATTGAAAGGGGATGCCAAGTCTAGTTGGACACACATTCTGAATCAGCGGTCTTCTGCCTCCAGATGTTCATGGACTACAGTTCCCATCAGCCTCTGCCAGCATGGCCAAGTGGTAGGGCTCATGGGAATTGTAGTCTATGAACATCTCTGAGGCTATAGTTTGAAGACCCCTGTTCTAGACTTTTAAGAAAGTCGAGTTCAGTAAACTTAGGAAACTGCTGGGTGTGATCCCACGGTTAAGAATACTAAACGAGAAGGGTGTACAAGATGGATGGGAGTTTCTTAAAGGAGATCCGGAAGGCGCAATTTCAAACAGTTCCAATGAGGAGAAAAAAATGGGAGGTGTCTCAAGAGGATGGATGTCCAAAGAACTCTCAAGTGAGCTGAGATATAAGAAGGGACATGCACAAAAAAAAAAATGGAAATGGAAATTACTAAAGAGGAATTTTAAACAAATAGCCAGGACATGTAGGGAGAAAGTCAGAAAAGATAAAGCTCACAATGAGCTCACACTTGCAAGAGATGTTAAAAATAATTTTTTTCCCCTGGGCAGCCCTGGTGTGTATAGGGCTGTTGCAGCTGCAGCTGGCATGGTGACCTTATGGCAGTGGTGGCCTGGCATCTATGGCAGGTGCCAGAGGTGGCACTCAGAGCCCTCTCTTTGGGCACAGCAAAACAGAGTCCCCACACATCTAGGCTTGGCCTGGGCCGCTGGGCTCGACATTATTAGCATTAAACGTAAGACCTAGTTTTTTGGAAGCAGTGTAGATAACCCTGTTAAGCGCTGAAACCCACTGATTTTCAAGTGCAAAGAACTAAAGTGCGATCCTTTACCTGGGAGTAAGCTTGAAGTTTGCTGGCAATGGGGCTTGCTTCTGAGTAAACCTTCCTAGGGTCGTCATTCACTGGTGGAAGAGTTGCACGCTTTGTTTCAAAAGCAAAGCCACCAACTACCATCAAGCTTACTCCTGAGTAATGTATGCCTCGAGCCAACCGTTTTTTCTAACCAAAACCTCAGTATTCAGGTTAAATTGCCGCATTGGCACTTTGTTGATAAATAAGTGGGTTTTGGGTTGCAATTTGGGCACCTCGGTCTCAAAAAGGTTAAGCCATCACTGCCTTGGGTTTTCAAGGCAAGAGGTGGTTTGCGATACTAAGCTTTCTGCAGATCAACTCTGGTATTCCTTGGTGGTCTCCACTATACAAATGCTAACTAGGGACTGATCCTGCTTGGCTTCGAGAAATCAGGCTAGTCTTGATAAATGTCATCCCTCAACAATTCAGGGGTCAAGGGGCCACCTTCATGTCAGAGAGAAGTTTGACAGGCTCCCCATTGGCTCCACTGGACATGATCGGATGCCATGTGTGAGTGGGTGTCAGGCCTGCGCCATTCTTGGTCGAGGGCAGCTTCAGACGCGATCCACACCAAGGTCACAGATGGCTCTGCCATCATCATGTAGGCTAAGGAGGGCTCCCCCCTGCTGCAGTAACTCACCGTGGTTTCTCCAAAAAATATGACAGTGTCTTATATTAATTTTGCTCTCAAAGATGCACTATGTCTTATTTTCAGGGGATCGTTATTTTTTCCACTCCACAGCTTCATGCTCACCAATAGACGGGCATGCTTCAAAACAAAAATTTTTTTGCTACGCCTTACTTTTGGGGACGTTTTATATTTAGCACTTCAGCAAAACCTCTACTCGATGCTGTATTCTCAGGGATGTCTTATTTTCGAGAAACAGGGTAGCTCAGTCTTATCTGCCTTTCTCGAGGAAGTGAACTATCTGTCCTAAACAGCCACTATTCCCACCATCCTTTCAAATGCTGCTATTATGGGAATGCGAGAATAGGGGATTATGGGTTGAACCTTACTGTAATTTACAGGTATATACCAGAGGCCAGAGAGCCAAACGCCAGTTTCGCTAAGCCTTGGGCTGACATGGTTTCACAAGTAACAGACCCTTACATTGGGTTTCCTAAGGCTGTTTCATCACCTGAAGTTGACAAGGGGGACTTTGTTACATCAAACAGTACAGCAGAATTAGCACTTTGGGAAGGCCTTCGGCCCACACACCTGCTGGCATGAAGCTGAAAACAGGTTGGACTTTAATATAACTTCAGAGCACTCTGATATCTTCTGGTCATCAATAAATAACCCAGAGCAGGAAAACACACAAGATTTGTCACCAAACAAGAGTATATTAGAAACAACAAAAAGTTTCCAAAATTAATTTTCTTCATTTTAGTTTATTAAAATTGCTTCCATCCATCTCCGTGGTTAAATATTTTATTTTTTTTCCCATATTAATAGCTGCAATTTCGTGGTGGCTTCCTTCTGTCATTAACTTACTGTACAAACTTAATATCATTAGTAGTTTTCCTTTAATTATGCGGGACTGCAAGAAGAAAACATCAAAGTTTCCATTGAAATTGGAATAGTATATCTAAATTGCCTCATGTTTATTTTTTAGCATTAACAGTAAATGAAGCTAATGGGCTATATTATTAAAAGCAGCCGCTTGTGTCTTGCCTGCTTTAAAAGATGTTAAATAATTAGTTATTTAATAGAGAGGTGCAAAATAAATCAAACAAGCAGGAAAACTTTCCGTGCTGAGAGTGGAAGCACCGTCTCTTCTCAGAGGAATCCTTGAGAGGCCGTGACATCGGAGGTGTCTCTTTGCAGCCGCATCCACGGCGTCCTGCTGTTGTGACTCTGATCGCTCTAATTTAATAACAAGTCCCTCCGGCTGCCTGTCATCTCTTTGAGATGCAAAAGGAGTTGCACGTCTGGAGATGATCTCGGAAGGAAATTAATGAGTTTTGATTGAATTTCTTCACCATGGAAGAAGGTTGCCTCCAGCGAGGCACAGTGTTCAGGAGCAGCGGACTCTTAATCCGAGAACCGGTTCGATTCCCTGCTCCACCACCTGAACGGTGGACCCTAAAAGTTGCTTCCCAACGGCGGCTTAGGGGCTTTCGCGACTACAGAAGGGAGCTAAGGTCAACTGGTTCCCTTCAGTGAAGCGATTCCAGGCTGTCCGCGACAGCAACTTACTTGGCCCCTGGAACCCGAGCTAAGTGGGCGGGATCATCTTGGTGCCTGTTTTGCTCCTTGATTGTGATGGAGCTTGTGTTACCATGGGAACGGAGCGTTCTTTTTTTTTTTAACAGTTTTTTACAGTTACGCGCTTTCTGCCGCCCGACTCTCCTGTTTCATGATGCCACAAAAAAGCAGCTCCTGATTGGTTGAATGGATGTGAGTGTCATTTCGATGAGTAAGCACTTGGGGCTGCATCGACCTTGTTCCAGCAGAAAGGTGCAGTTCATAACTTTCACGACAGGGATGTTGCAGTTCTGAGCGGGGGGGGGGGAACTGAAAAAAAAAAACGTGGGGCTCGGTGGCGGGGGGGAAACACTGAGGGGAACCTAGAAAGAAACCAGTAAAACTCTGTCAGTGTGGAAAGCCCCAGTGACTTTGGGCCAGTCACAGCTTTCACAACTCTCTCAGCCTCTCACCTGCCTCTACGAGGTGTCTGTTGTGGGGAGAGGAAGGGAAGACCACCATTGTAAGCCACGTTGAGGCTTCTTATGGTTGAGAAAGCGGGTATGAATCGAACCTCCTCCTTCAAGTGTGGAAGCTCAACACCACAGTCTCAAAGAGGCATGCAAAAAGGCTGAGGCTTTCTTATAGAATCATAGAGTTGGAAGAGACCCCTAAGGGCCATCAAGGGCCATCAAGTCCAACCCTGAGCCCTGAGCCTTGTTGAGATAGGGCGGTATATTAAATCTAATAATAATAATAATAATAATAATAATAATAATAATAATAATAATAATAATAATAATAATAATAATAATAACCCCCTGCAATGCAGGAACACTCAATCAAAGCACTCCTGACAAATGTTCATCCAGCCTTTGGTTAAAAACCTCCAAAGAAGGAGACTCCACCACTCTCCGAGTCAGTGAATTCCACTGTTGAACAGCCCTAACGGTCAGAAAGTTCTTCCTAATGTTTAGGTGGAATCTCTTTTCCTGCACCTTGAATCCATTACTCCTTGTCCTAGTCTCTGAGGCAGCAGAAAAACAAGCTTGCTCCCTCTTCGACATGGCATCCCTTCAAATATTTAAACATAGCTATCATGTCAACCTTCAAATCCCCTGACTCTGATTGCATTCACCCAAGAGTTCTTAAAGAGCTCAAGCATGAAATGGCTGATCTTCTCACTTTAATATGCAACTTATCCCTGAAATCAGCCTCCATCCCTGAAGACTGGAAGATGGCCAATGTCACACCAATCTTTAAGAAAGGATCTAGGGGACCTGAAATTACAGGCCAGTCAGTTTGACATCTGTTCCTGGTAAAATAGTAGAATCTATCATTAAAGATAAAATTATTAAACATGTAGAAAAGCAAGACCTGCTGAGAAAGAGTCAGCATGGCTTTTGCAGAGGCAAATCCTGTCTTACAAACTTACTAGAGTTCTTTGAGGGGTGTAAACAGGCATGTGGATAAGGGGGAACCAGTGGACATTGTCTACTTGGATTTCGAAAGGAGCTTTTGACAAAGTTCCTCACCAGAGACTATTGAGAAAACTCAGCAATCAAGGAATAAGAGGGAAGTCCTCCCATGGATTAAAAACTGGTTGAGAAACAGGAAGCAAGGGTAAGGTGGAAGTTCTCAAATGGAGATGTAGGGAGTGGTGTCCCCAAGGATGCGATTTGGGACCAGTGCTCTTTAACTTATTCATAAAATGACCTGGAAGTAGGGGTGGAGTGGCGTGGTGTGAAACTGCGGATGATACCAAATTATGTAGGGTGGTGAGAACCACAAAAGGATTCGAAGAGCTCCAAGCTGACTGTAATAAATTAGGTGAGTGGGCTAAGAAATGGCAAAATGCAGTTCAATGTAGCAAAATGTAAAGGTGATTATTATTATTATTATTATTTATTTAATTTGTATACCGCCCGATCCCGAAAGGTCCGGTGAACAACAATCACTACAACATCAAGAGGAGGCGATTAGTACAAAATGCACATAGGGCAAAAAAATCCAAACTTCACTTCACGCCACAGGGTCGGTGCTATCAGTCACAGACCAGGAAGAGGAGGCCCCAGGCGTCTTAGTTGATAGTTCCATGGGAATGTCAACTCAATGCATGGCAACTGTGAAAAAGGCAAACTATGCTGGGGATCATTAGGAAAGGAGGTGATAATAAAACTGCAAGGATTGTCATGCCTTTATATAAAGCAGTGAATGCTGACCGCACTTGGAGTGCAATGTTCAGTTCTGAATTATACATCTCAAAAAAAGGATATTGAAGAGATAGAAAAAAAAAGTGCAAGAGAACGCGAGGATGATTGCGGGATTGGGGGGACCTTCCTTATGAGGAAAGGCTGCAACGTTTGGGACTCTTTAGTTTGGAGAGGGGAAGACGCCTGAGCGGGGATAAGGATTGAAGTCTATAAAATTACCCCGAGGGTGAAAAAATGTTGACAGAGAGAATTTTTCCTCTCTCTCACACTACTAGAACCAGGGGGCATTCATTGAAAATGCTGGGGAAGAATTAGGACTAATAAAGGAAACACTTCTTCACGCAACGTGTGATTGGTGTTTGGAATATGCTGCCACAAGGAGGTGGTGATGGCCACTAACCTGGATAGCTTTAAAAGGGGCGGACAGATTTATGGAGGAGAAGTCGATTTATGGCTACCAATCTTGGATCCTCTTTGATCTGAGATTGCAAATGCCTTAACAGTCCAGTTAACTCGGGAGCAACAGCCGCAGAGCGCCAACACCCATCCTGCATGTGAGCTCCCAATGGCACCTGGTGGGCCATATGCAGTAGCAGAGAGCTTGACTAGATGGACTCTGGTCTGATCCAGCTGGCTTGTTCTTAAGTTCTTATGTTGGTTTAGTTAAGTAATACCGTCTTCTGCATTATTTTACATTATTTCTAATGCTTATGCCTTGTGTCATACTGCAATAATTCTAGGCCCATTATATTGTTATTTGATGCCTCATCCATTGACTGCACCAACTTCCACCCCGAGCCCTTAAAAGAAGTGGCACATAGCAAACAGGAATCCAGCCTCACATTAAGGGAATTGGCTGACAGCCCTGGGTGTTCAAATTCTGTGACTTGCATGCATGCATCATAAATATAGCCAGGTAAGTAAAGCTGCCTTGTCTGGGGCACAATTCAAGTGCCTTAATTTTTCACTCATGTGTTTATAACCCTCCTAGGGCTGCCAGGTATGATGAGAGGGAGGGTCATTGGTGCCCTTAAGCCTTCTTTCTGCTTGTGCCGGAGATTTTTCCCTCCAAATTCTAGTGGTCAATTATGCTCTGACTGAGCAGCCCTTTTGTTTGTCAGTATACAATGCAGTAGAGTGAATGTGGTAATTGTGTGTATACTTTATGTGTTTTATAAATTAAATTAAACAGTAAGAATGGCCATTAGTGGCTCAACTGGGGCACTACACAGACAGGAAGATTAGCAACTCTGTAGAGACACCAAAATAATATTTTCCTTTCTATCAGAAAAAAAATAATAAACTGGCTCCAGAGGCTTGTAAAGGTTGAACAAAGAATCAAATGTTTTTATTTACAAGAAATAAATCAGGAAGTTTTTCTGGCAAATAGTAAAATTTAAATTATACACAAGAAACTGGTTTCTGAGAGGTGACTATTTTACAAGTTGTTTCAGTATCTTTTACGAGTTGATACAAGGTTCACACAGGTGAACCTATCTTTAATGCCTTCAAATTGTTACAGTCACTTAAATTCTCCACAAACTTAGGAGCCACCAGGATAAGTGTTCAGTTTTCTGTTTGGCTCTCTAGCTGATGTGCTAACAAAACCTTAATTTCCAACCTCAGGTAAGTATAACCTATACAGTTCCTCAAACATTAATGCTAAGACAGTCTCTCCTCTAGAGTATCTATAGGTGATTCTGCTCTGGCAAAATATAATGGGTTAAGAGGTGTGAAAACATTATGGGGAGAAGTTCACACAGAACTTACCCCCAAACACTTCTAACCCATTTTATTTTTGCTGAACCTGGATTATGAAAGTCACTAAATTAATGACTTTTTTCCCTATAACCCAGGTTTCACATATTTCCTGCTTGCCTGTGTGAACTACAGCAAGCAGGAAGGGATGTATCTCCCACCTTCCATCCACCATTATGATGGATTCTGTAGGCAGCCGCCATTAGAGTGGGATTATCCAGGCAGCTGCCATTTTGTGCTGGCATATATTTGTGGGGATTCTTGGGTGGGGATTCTCAAGTGGGGAGTGGAATTTTTGGATGCGTGGTTTGCAGGGAAGCAGCAAGCAATTGGCCATGCTGGCAGGGGCTGATGGGAATTGTAGTCCATGAACATCTAAAGAGCCACAGGTTACAGACCCCTGTTGTAGGGAGTCAGTTTCCCCGGGAGAAAAATTAAAAGAAAAATAAATCCTCCTCTGCTTACAGGAAGTTCAGACCAGAAACTCTGTGGTCTACCCTCAACACTTCTAGGCCACTCCTAGGAATCCCCAGGAACTCTTCTGTGGTCTGAACTTCCTGTAACTGGACAACGCCTAAATTTTTTTTCCTATTAATTTTCTCTCCAGGTTGACAGTGTCCAACCCCTTTTGGACTCAGTTTCCACTCACTCAACCAGGGGAGCGTTAGCAGGGAAGGACTGCTTCTGGCATTTACAGGAAGTGACATCACCATGCCATCAGCCATGGGCCAGCACTATAGTGTTTTGGCAAAAAACTCTATAGTAAAACAGCTTCTGCCATAGAGTTTTGCCCAAACACCACAGCATCCCCATATCCCCAACAACATGATGACTTCACTACGTGCACACCCAGAAGTGATGCTGACAGAGCCCTAGGACTCCAGTTTGCTGCCAGTAAGTGTCGCCACCCCACCTCCACCCGGGCTCCGCCTCGGTTGATGTAGCCTGTCTGGGATTGAGTGCAGCATAGTAAACACCAAAAATGTTTGCACTCTGATATTAACAGACGCATGAAGGGGACGTGAGAGTGAAGACCATATTTGGGGCCACAGAAACAAGGTCTCTTTCCCCGTAAGCAGAGGTGGGATCCAAAAATTTTAGTAACAGGTTCCCATGGTGGTGGGTTTCAAACAGTGGCGTAAGCGCCAATGGAACAGGACGGGCATTAATAATTTCTCGACTACGTTGTGAAAAAAACACTTACTGTAAAAAAAAAAAGTTCCTAATTTCCAGCTGGTATCTTTCTGTCCATAATTTAAACTCATTCTAGCAAGGAAGGGAAAAGTCTACTGCCAATAGAAACAACGACTTCTCCTCTAATTGACTGCCTGTCGAATACTTAATACTTTCAAATACTTAATTTTGTTTCTAGAAATCAAAAGAAGGAGACTTTCCTTAAACAAGGAACTTGACCATATTTCTAAAACATGTTTTTTAAAACAGCCCATCAGGGAGAATTATCCCGTTTTGTACCTTCGCTAACCAGCCACATAGGAAACAACAGGACTTTGTGATTTTTGGACCTAATGGAATTTCTAACGGAAAAGCAGACCCAACTGAGTAACCCCTCTCGGCACACACAAATAATCAGTAACCCACTCGGGAACTGGTGAGAACCTGCTGGATCCCACCTCTGCCCGTAAGTATGCGCTCTTGACTCTTTTGCTCCTGTCATGTCTTATTTTGGATATTATTTTGTTGTTTTTGTGATGTTGCAGTTCAATGCAGTGCATTGTAAGTCTTATCGTTCCATCCTGATGGCATTTTGTTAAATTTTGTAGTTTGCATTCTGAACTCTCAGTGAGAAAAGATGGTCCATAAAGAGTGTGTGTGTGTGTGTGTTAAGCGGGAGAGAGAGAGGGTCCCAAGGTGCCCCAGTAAGTTTCCATGTCAGTGTATGAATTCGAACCCGGGTCTCCCTGACCTCTGCACCTCAGTGGCTTTCAAACGCTGTCATTGGAGGTAATTGGTACCATGGGATGTGTTTGTTCTCTAGTAATGACCGTAGGGATGCATTTTAGCACAACATTCCATTTCCAGTTGCATTATAGCCTCTATGCAACTTGTTCTTTTTCCAAGCACCCCCGCCCCCTCCCCCTGCATGGAAAGCATTTTTCACCTCAGAAGAGACCACTCAGGGGTTAAGCTACAAATACAACCTATCCCATATTGGCAGACTGCATGAAAGGGGCCGTGTGTTATTGCGACTGGGTGTAGGTCTTCCTGCCTCCGCAGCATTTCGTCCAGGGACGAAACAGACGTGTTTCTCAAAATGAACCCATCCATTATTTT
This sequence comes from Sphaerodactylus townsendi, assembly GCF_021028975.2. Classification (NCBI taxonomy): domain Eukaryota; kingdom Metazoa; phylum Chordata; class Lepidosauria; order Squamata; family Sphaerodactylidae; genus Sphaerodactylus; species Sphaerodactylus townsendi. Next base: position 4,085,405 of record NC_059441.1, read on the forward strand.
CCACGTCGAGCACCACAGATAGCAAGGATTGGTTTATACCTTGGAAGGTACCTGAAGAAACCTTTGGAACCCCTAGTCCAGTGGTGGCGAACCTATGGCACGGGTGCCAGAGGTGGCACTCAGAGCCCTTTCTGTGGGCACGCGCAAACAGAGTCCCCCCCCACACACATCTAGGCTGGCCTGGGCTGCTGGGCTTGATTATTAGCATTAAACCTAAGACCTAGTTTTGGGGAAGCAGTGTAGGTAACCCTGTTAAGCGCTGTTAAACCCCACTGATTTTTATGCGAAGAACTAAATCACAGTCCTTTACCTGGGAGTACGCTCGGTTGCTGGCAATGGGGCTTGCTTCTGAGTAAACACTCATAGGGTCATGATTCACCCGTTGGAAGAGATGCACGGTTGCTTCAAAGCAAAGCCACCGACTACCACCAAGCTTACTCCCGAGTAACACACACCTTGGAGCCAACCGGTTTTTCTAAACGAAAACCTCAATATTCAGGTTAAATTGCCGTGTTGGCACTTTGCGATATATAAGTGGGTTTTGGGTTGCAATTTGGACACTCAGTCACAAAAAGGTTCGCTATCACTGCCCTAGTCCACTCTGGTCTTTTCCTTCTTGCAGTCCTCTGGATTTGAAAGTTTTGAGACTGGAGATTTAAAAGAAAGCCGTGCAAACGATGCACACCCATCGCTGTTTATTTTCCCCGAGTCCGTTCCCTCATTCCAGAGCTGTCTGTTCTATCATGCCGACATGCAGTGGGCGCCAAGGGGCGAATGCCCTCGTTTTAGAAACGAACCGGGAGGGTTTTCTGTGCGTTGCCAGGGAGGGGGCTGTTCTGCGTTGTTGGTTGTTGTTTTTAACAAAATACCGATTCATTTATTTAAAGGAAGTGATTAATTAATAAAATTATTCTCCCCGCTTTTCTTTTCCCTGCTATTAATTTGCGCCGCAAAGACAACCCCGGCGAGTTAATCGTGGCCCGCTGACAATGGCTGGCAATCAATTTTCCACACGCCAGCGCCATTGATGAATCACAGACTCTACCTGGTGAGAAGACCTCCGCTGGTACCACTGAGGCATTTAAGCAATAATCACGGCAGACGGGGGAATCTTCGAAGGCCCTCTCAGACAGGCCGGGAGATTGATAGGCGAGCCAAAGGAAACACATTAAACAATTTAACTGTCTGGAAACCTGCAATGATGAACATCCGGAGGTATCTTATTATCCGTTCAGTCTAGCTGGCCCTTAGTTAAAAACATTTTTTAATTTTGCTTAACTTTATATATATATGTGTGTGTTTGATTCCCAGCTCTGCCGCCTGAGCTGCGGAGGCTTATCTGGGGAATTCAGATTAGCCTGGGCACTCCCACACACGCCAGCTGGGTGACCTTGGGCTAGTCACAGCTTCTCGGAGCTCTCAGCCCCACCCACCTCACAGGGTGTTTGTTGTGAGGGGGGAAGGGCAAGGAGATTGTAAGCCCCTTTGAGTCACCTGCAGGAGAGAGAAGGGGATATCAATCCAAACTCTTCTTCTTCTTCTTCTTCTTCTTCTTCTTCTTCTTCTTCTTCTTCTTCTTCTTCTTCTTCTTCTTCTTCTTCTTCTTCTTCTTCTTCTTCTTCTTCTTCTTCTATATAGACAGATATAAAGAGCCACAGAAATCTTTCCTGTCTCCACTGCAGGCAGCAGTCCCAACACCTGACCTTTTGAGAAATTTGGACTTCTATTTAGGTTCAGCCCCCTGCCCTCAGGCCGGAGCTTTCAACTCTGCATCCCCACGAAGACCTGTGTCTGTAGCCACACTGGCCATCCTGAGAAGCGAGACTGATCTCATCAGACCTGAAGAACATAAGAACAAGCCAGCTGGATCAGACCAGAGTCCATCTAGTCCAGCACTCTGCTACTTGCAGTGGCCCACCAGGTGCCTTTGGGAGCTCACATGCAGGATGTGAAAGCAAGGGCCTTCTGCTGCTGCTGCTGCTGCTCCCGAGCATTTGGTCTCCTCCATAAATCTGACCGAGTCCCTTAAGAACATATGAACATAAGAACAAGCCAGCTGGATCAGACCAGAGTCCATCTAGTCCAGCACTCTGCTACTCGCAGTGGCCTTTGGGAGCTCACGTGCAGGATGTGAAAGCAATGGCCTTCTGCTGCTGCTGCTCCTGAGCACCTGGTCTGCTAAGGCATTTGCAATCTGAGATCAAGGAGGATCAAGATTGGTAGCCATTGGTAGCCATTGTAAGCCATTGGTAGCCATTGTAAGCCCCTTTGAGTCTCCTTACAGGAAAGAAAGGGGGGATATGAATCCAACTCTTCTTCTTCTTCTTCTTCTTCTTCTTCTTCTTCTTCTTCTTCTTCTTCTTCTTCTTCTTCTTCTTCTTCTTCTTCTTCTTGACAACTTTAAAATTTAATAAATATTGACGTTGGTGACTGTATTGTAACAATGTGATGTAGGGTTACTAGCTTTCAGATGGGACCTGGAATTCTAGAATTACAACTGATCTCCAGACTACAGAGTTCAGTTCTCTTGGTCAAAAGGGCAGGTATGGATAATAGCAACCAAGACCTTCATAAGAACATCAGAAGAGCCCTGCTGGGTCAGACCAGTGAAGGTCCATCTGATGTTGCAGCAGGCCTTCATAAGAACATCGGAAGAGCCCTGCTGGGTCAGACCAGTGAAGGTCCATCTAGTCCATCTAGTCCCGTGGTGGCGAACCTTTGGCACTCCAGATGTTATGGACTACAATTCCCATCAGCCCCTGCCAGCATGGCCAATTGGCCATGCTGGCAGGGGCTGATGGGAATTGTAGTCGATAACATCTGGAGTGCCAAAGGTACGCCACCACTGATCTAGTCCATCATCCTACCTCATACAGTGGCCAACCAGTTCCTTTGGAGGTCCAACAGCAGAGCAAAGTGGCCAAGGCCTTCTCCTGATGCTGCAATTCAGGGGTTGACTGCCCCTGGATATGGAGGTTCCGCCTTCAGTCACCAGTCCAACTCCCTTTTGAAGCCATCTGTAGGCCATTCTCCTGTTTGCAGCAGAAAAGGTCTCAAACAGCAAATATTTTATTGCTTGCTCTTCTGTGACCTTTCCCTCTTTCAGGTTGATGAGGAATATTTTGGCCAAGGCCAAATTTGGCAGGGAGGGGCGGGCCTCCGCTTTCTCTTTCTTTGTCCTTTGGTCGGAGGCAGGAATCTGCACGGTTCTCCCCCTCTCCCCGCTTAACATCTGTGTTTCCTCTGCAAACAACTGTTCCCTTCAATATCGGAGGCTTCAAGTTAACAGTAATGAAGCAACATCTGTCCAAATAGGCATCCCCACGTCTTTCAAAGTGAATCTTCCCTAATGTTCACCAGATACTCCGAGCACCTGCTATTCACTACCAGCCTAGGAATGCCATGTCTAAATCAAGAACAGATGTGTGGGCTTTTTTTTCTCCAAAAAGAGAGAGAGAGAGAGAACACATAGTCTATCAGCTTAATAGCACCGGTAAACAAATTGTTCCGGAGACACCTTTTGACACAGTTCCCTTGCTGGGGTTTTCTTTGTTGTCAAAAGGCCCGCTCAAGCCTTGCTTCGTGGGGCATCTCCCCACACTTGGCCTCCAAAGAATTTCATTCCCCCCAAATTTATTTGAAAACCCTTCTGAAGAGCAGCCAGACTGTACATAGCTTGGTGTACAATTGGCCAATTGGCCATGCTGGCAGGGGCTGATGGGAATTGTAGTCCATAACATCTGGAGTGCCAAAGGTTTGCCACCACTGGATTAGGGCACAGGTGTCAAACTCGTGCCCCCTCCAGATGTTATGGACTACAGTTCCCATCATTCCCAGGATGCTGGCAGGGGCTGATGGGAATTGTAGTCCATAATATCTGGAGTGCCAACAGTTCGCCACCACTGGATTAGGGCACAGGTGTCAAACTCGCGCCCTCCAGATGTTATGGACTACAGTTCCCATCACCCCCAGGATGCTGGCAGGGGCTGATGGGAATTGTAGTCATAACATCTGGAGTGCCAAAGGTTCGCCACCACTAGATTAGGGCACAGGTGTCAAACTCGCGCTCCTCCAGATGTTATGGACTACAGTTCCCATCATCCCCAGGATGCTGGCAGGGGCTGATGGGAATTGTAGTCCATAACATCTGGAGTGCCAAAGGTTCACCACCACTGGATTAGGGCACAGGTGTCAAACTCGTGCCCCTCCAGATGTTATGGACTACAGTTCCCATCATCCCCAGGATGCTGGCAGGGTTGATGGGACCTGTAGTCCATAACATCTGGAGGGGCGTGAGTTTGACACCTATGGATAAGGGTATCAGATTAGGATCTGGGAGATCGGGGTTTGAATTTTGACCTCAGGCCAGCCTCGGTCCACCCTCGCTGTTGTCCTGGAGAAAGGCAGGGCATAGATATCGAACTGTTTTGAATTGTTATGCTCAGGCATTTTAGTTGCAAAACGTTCCCCGCCGCGTGAGTCGCTTTGTTTCATATATTCAAACCGTTATCTGCAGCCTCGCGAAGGCCTGCTCTTCAAAGGCGACTTCCAAACGTTTGTACATAAATAAATGCGTGCAGCCCTGCATCCTATAAGAGAGTCGTTCCACGTGAATGATCCTCCTTTGGGGAAAGGTTGCCAACTGATCAGGAGGAAGAGCACAGCTGACCCTGTTCCGGTATCATAAAGAGCAGCTTCCGTGGCAGAAACTGAGGAGCGGAGAGAAGTCGCCTGTTGATGCTTACCGAAGGAGTTGGTGATGGAGCAAGAGCAGAGGCTAATTAAAAAGTTGGCAATCCAGCTTGTATAGCCGGGAATGTTCTCCTGTATACAAAAGACGTCTGCGGGTGTAACCTCCATCTGTGGGTTCTGTGGGGCAGAACTTGGAATGAGTTTGCAACAACAAATTTTTAAAAAACAAAATGGTTTTACTTTCTTAACATATAACACCAAACATCAACATTTAACATCACACTTCAAGGTCCTGTTCAGGTTTGCATTTTCAAGTCATTCTAGTTACAGGCTACTGATACTGCCAAGTCCAATTCTTCTTTGCAAGTGGGTTGGCTCCTGAAGACTCCAAGGGCTTGGTGAACAGGATTCAACATGATGAAGGTTTCCAGGAGAACTCTCACCCATTACAACCACAAAAACCCTTAACAAAGTGTTAAGGGCTTATAGAAATCAAGGTCCGAGTCTAGTAGCCTTGTCTCCTCCAAACTACATGAGGTCTGCTGCAGCCTCTTGCTGCTTTGAGTCTCCACCCCATACTGGGTTAACCCATTCTGAGCATGGGGGTTACACGGGCAGGACTTTCTCCTATACCCCCAAGGCAGGACTCTCAGACCCTGTTTCTTTCTTGGTGCGGCTCCTAGGTTCAAGCTCAGGCAGGGCAGGTGGGGCGGGGGGGAGAGCCTGATCACAATTAACTTTTGCACCAGAAGGGGTAAAGGGCTGAGGCATTCTGAGCCCCCTTTGCCTTTCCACTCTGCACCCCAGGCACATTTCTTCAGCCCCATAAACGAGCAGAGGATCCAGTGCTACATCCGAGTCCAGTAGCACCTGACAGCCCAGCGAGATTTTCCAAAGGACGCAGTTCCTTTCGCCTGCAGGGCCCCTTTGATGTCATTTTCGGACGGCGAGATGGATGTAAATATCCCTTCCTGTTTATCGTGGGAACGGTTCCAGCCTGCGAAGTATCCAACATGGTGGCTTCCACGTCCATCATGTCTTGTTTGCTCCCGAGGCCCGATTCCCTCATCACATTTCACGCAACCTCTTTGCAAACGGGTGTGGTTTGTAACTTGGGTGTGGCTCTGGGGCGTCTCTTTTTCATCCCAATGTCCAGAAGCAGATTTCCAGCATCCCTTTTCAGAGTTGGCTGCGAGGACCGAACTGGCTCGTTCTCTTCTTCCGGCTTACCTGGACGCTGGCCAGCTCTAACTTGGGGATGGCTAGCTTCAGGATTAAAATATCTGCATACCCTGCCTTTCTCCCCAGTTGCGTACCCAGTTCTCCTTTCCTCCATTTCATCTTGTGAAGAAGAAGAAGAAGGAGGAGGAGGAGGAGGAGGAGGAGGAGGAGGAGGAGGAGGAGGAGGAGGAGGAGTTTGGATTTATATCCCCCTTTCTCTCCTGCAGGAGACTCAAAGGGGCTTACAATCTCCTTGCCCTTCCCCCCTTACACCCTGTGAGGTAGGTGAGGCTGAGAGAGCTCCGAGAAGCCGTGACTAGCCCAAGGTCACCCAGCTGGCGTGTGTGGGAGTGCACAGGCTAATCTGAATTCCCCAGATAAGTCTCCACAGCTCAGGCGGCAAAGCTGGGAATCAAACCCGGTTCCTCCAGATTAGATACAAGAGCTCTTAACCTCCTACGCCACTGCTGCTCCTAGCTTCCATGGCAGAAAGGAAATCCAACCCCTTGTCTCCTAGATCCTAGTCCAGGAGTCTGCAACCTGTGGCTCTCCAGATGGTCATGGCCATGCTGGCAGGGGCTGATGGGAATTGTAGTCCATGAACATATGGAGAGCCATAGGTTGCAGACTCCTGTGACCTAGTTTGACACTGTAACTGCTGCACCACTTGTTGGAACCCAAGAAGTCTCTTTTCCTTTTTTAATTTCTTTAAGTACATTTTTATCCTCCTCTTCCTGCAAAGAGATCACAGCGGTGTGCGTGCTTCCCCCCTCTCTCCCAGTTCACCCTCATGTAACCTCTATCTGTGGGTTCTGTGGGGCGGAACTTGGAAGGAGTTGCAAAGAACTAAGTTTAAAACAAAATGGTTTACTTCCTTAACAAATAACACTTTTAACATTTAACATTAACAATTTACAGTCCTTTTAGGTTAGGCTGACCAGACGTCCCCCTTTTGGCGGGACAGTCCCGCCTTAAAACAATTTGTCCCGCATCCCGCGGGTTTTTTCAAGTGTCCCGGTTTTTGGAAGGCTGCCGCACTGCCTTCTGGGGCGCTCCCATTTCAGGGTTGTGACAGGGCGGGAAATGGGAGCGCCCCAGAAGGCAATGCGCTCCTGCGACTGCGTGCGCATGTGCATGCGCACAGCCGCCCACCTACCCGCCATCCCGGTTTACCCGCCGTCCCGGTTTATTTTAGGTTGCATTTCAAGTCCTTATATTTACAGTCTACTGATAATGCCAAGTCCAATTCTTCCTGCTGGTGGTTGGCTTATGAAGACTTCAGAGGCTTGGTGAACGGGATCCAAGACGATGAAGGTCCCCAAAAGAACTCCCATCAACTACATCCATAGCAAGCCCTGAAACAATCAATTCTAACATTTACAATATAGCAAAAATAAACAACTCCCTTCCCACTAGTTCCCAACAACTTTGCAGTTACCTTAAACAAGGTGTTAAGAGCTTATAAAGAATTAAATCAAGGTCCCAGCCTGGTAGCCTCAGAGCTTCCTCCAACTTCACCAGTTTTTGCAGCCTCCTGCTGCTTTGAGTCTCCACCCCTTTCTGGGTCAACCCATTCTGAACATAGGGGTTACACTCACACAACAAGTTACAACCCTGTGAGGTAGGCCAGGCCGAGTAAATGGCCCAAGCTGGTCACCTTGCGGATCTCAGGGTGAATGGGGATTTGAGCCAAGGTTGCTGCTTGGAGCAATGCCTTTTCCTCAAAAAGGAGCGCTATTTGGGAAAGATCCCAACTTGCGCGACAAATGCGTGACGTTTTGGCGGTCCGGATCCTGAGCAGCAGCAGCAGCCCAGCTGCAAGAACCTTTCAGGTCCTTTTCTTCAATACGTGGTGATCCTGCCATGTGTGCAGATCGCCACAAGAGGGCGAGAGAGCACCTAAAAGCACAAAGCACGTGGCCTCGGTTGGGGGGGGGAACACTTCTGAAGTTGACAAATTTGCAGAAGATCAACTCATCCGTTTTCGAGGGTGGCCCCACCCTCATCCTGTCTTTTAGTAGTGGCAGAAGGCCATTGCTTTCACATCCTGCATGTGAGCTTCCAAAGGCACCTGGTGGACCACTGCAATCTAGTCTCAAGAAGAAGACGAAGAAGAAGAAGAAGAAGAAGAAGAAGAAGAAGAAGAAGAAGAAGAAGAAGAAGAAGAAGAAGAAGAAGAAGAAGAAGAAGAAGACGACGACGACGACGACGACGACGACGACGACGACGACGACGACGACGACGGAGGAGGAGGAGGAGGAGGAGGAGGAGGAGGAGGAGTTTGGATTTATATCCCCCTTTTCTCTCCTGCAGGAGACTCAAAGGGGCTTACAATCTCCTTGCCCTTCCCCCCTCACAACAAACACCCTGTGAGGTAGGTGGGGCTGAGAGCTCCGAGAAGCTGCGACTTGCCCAAGGTCACCCAGCTGGCGTGTGTGGGAGTGTACAGGCTAATCTGAATCCCCCAGATCAGCCTCCACAGCTCAGGCGGCAGAGCTGGGAATCAAACCCGGTTCCTCCAGATTAGATACACGAGCTCTTAACCTCCTACGCCACTGCTGCTGTAAGATAATGCAATATTGCAATTCAGTTGAACGTTTCTTGTAGCCCAAGGACAAAATTCCTTGTTCAGCATTCATTTGTGCCCAAATTAATACTGTCACCATCTTATATGTGGGATGGAGGCTGAAATGTTATGTCTATTCACTTACAATGCAATCCTAAATGGAGTTATACCCCTTCTCAACCCATTGACTTCAGTGGACTTAGAGAGGTGTAACTTTACATAGGTTGGCGGTGCAAGTTGACGACCTGGAAGAGGTTGTTTGGCGGATGGATCTGAAGGAAAAGAGAGATTCCATACACAGAATAGATGTGAGCATGAGATTTTTGGCTGGCTAACCCATGTCATCTGAAGTGGTGAATTGCACAGGGGTGAATTGCCTGAGGTGAATTGCACAGGGAAAATCAATGCCGTCAAACAGCACGAGACATCTAATAAGCAAAGCAATAGGACTATGAAAAAACGGAAACCAACTTTAAAAATGTGAGGTTCGAAATGTAAGGTAAAGGTGCAAGTACGAGGTCATTTCTGATCTATGAGGTGGCATCACGTCACAATATTTACCTGTCGTATACAATTTACTCTGAGCAAGCTGGTACTCCTTATGCCTTACTCGGAAGGATGGAAGGCTGACTCAACCTGGAGCCGATTACCTGAAACTGACTTCGGTCAGGGTCAAACTCAAGTCATGGGCAGACCCTGGACTGCAATACTATAGCTTTCCACTCTGCCATCACGGGGCTGGAAAGAAATGTGAAACAGGATGTAAAATGGATTTGTGTATTGCAGAAGCAGAAGAAGAAGAAGAAGAAGAAGAAGAAGAAGAAGAAGAAGAAGAGTTTGGATTTATATCCCCCCTTTCTCTCCTGCAGGAGACTCAAAGGGGCTTACAATCTCCTTGCCCTTCCCCCCCTCACAACAAACACCCGGTGAGGTAGGTGGGGCTGAGAGAGCTCCGAGAAGCTGTGACTAGCCCAAGGCCACCCAGCAGGAATGTAGGAGTGCGGAAACACATCTGATTCACCAGATAAGCCTCTGCCACTCAGGTGGAGGAGTGGGGAACCGAACCCGATTTTCCAGATTATAATCCACCTGCTCTTCACCACTACACTACGCTGGAAGCTGGCAATATAAAGGGTGCCAAGACAGTCAGTGGCCCTGACGTGGATGGTCAGGCTGGGCCACACTCATCAGTTCTCAAAAGCTAAGGAGGGTCAGTCCTGGTTAGTCCTCGGATGGGAAACCGTGAAGGAAGGAGAGGGCTGCTACGTTGAGGCCGGCAGCGGCAGATACCCTCTGAACATCTCTTGCCTTGCCCCCAGGCTAGCTGCGACTTGATGGCTCTTCCCATTTAAGAACATAAGAACATAAGAACAAGCCAGCTGGATCAGACCAGAGTCCATCTAGTCCAGCTCTCTGCTACTCGCAGTGGCCCACCAGGTGCCTTCGGGAGCTCACGTGCAGGAGGTGAAAGCAATGGCCTTCTGCTGCTGCTGCTGCTGCTCCTGAGCACCTGGTCTGCTAAGGCATTTGCAATCTCAGATCAAGGAGGATCAAGATTGGTAGCCATAGATTGACTTCTCCTCCATCAATCTGTCCAAGCCCCTTTTAAAGCTATCCAGGTGAGTGGCCATCACCACCTCCTGTGGCAGCATATTCCAAACACCAATCACACGTTGCGTGAAGAAGTGTTTCCTTTTATTAGTCCTAATTCTTCCCCCCAGCATTTTCAATGTATGCCCCCTGGTTCTAGTATTGTGAGAAAGAGAGAAAAATTTACCTCTGTCGACATTTTCTACCCCATGCATAATTTTATAGACTTCAATCCTACCCGCCCCCCCCCCCCAAGACGTCTCCTCTCCAAACTAAAGAGTCCCAAACGCTGCAGCCTCTCCTCATAAGGAAGGTGCTCCAGTCCCTCAATCATCCTCGTTGCCCTTCTCTGCACTTTTTCTATCTCTTCAATATCCTTTTTGAGATGTGGCGACCAGAACTGAACACAGGACTCCAAGTGCGGTCGCACCACGGCTTTATATAAGGGCATGACAATCCTTTCAGTTTTATTATCAACTCCTTTCCTAATTATCCCCAGCATAGAGTTTGCCTTTTTCACAGCTGCCATGCCATTTCCACCATGGGGAACAAATCAAGGCGAAAGGGCATTTGGCCTCTCCCATCTTCTCCTCTGCTCACATCAGAGAATCTTGGCAGCTCCCGTCTTCACAGCAGAGATAAGATGCGGGGGCGGTGACGTTCGCCTCCTTCCCAGCACAGCTCCGACTTCCCCAGGATGGCGCATTTGATCTTCACTCCCAGCTTGTTGCAGACAGCAGGCCGTTCCTTCCTCCCTTGGGCCCGCCTTGCTGGGGAGTTGTGTTTCATTCAACAGCCTGAAGCCTTTTTCCCTGGGGCTACTTTGATCTAGAACCCCAGGAGGTCAAGAGGAGAGAGTCAGGAAGCATCCCTTGGAGAAGAAGGAAGGCCACTAGGCGAGACAAAGGGACTGAGGAAGTGACGTGGGAGGCCCTGTGTACACAATCGTGCTTTCGAGCAAACGCACACGTGGGGGTGCGCACACGCACTGAGCCTCTCCTTTGTGTGCGTCACCAAGGGGGTTAGTCAGCCACGACTAACGGCAGTTGATAGAGGCCAACGAAGAGGTTGACTCATGGCTCCAGGAACAGCAGGGCGAGCCCAGACTCCCTAGCCTCCTGCAAACTGCTTTCACCGCATTTACACCTCTGTGTGCCTCCAGCAGGCTTTTTGAGGGAGGAGGCAGGCAGGCAGCTGGCGAGATGTTGGTTGCCAATCTCCTGGCAGGGCCTGGAGATCTTCTGGAATTAGAACTGATTTCCAGATGACAAAGGAAGCAGATGCTTTGGAGGGGGGACGGGACTCCAGGGCGGAGGACTCTCCCGTCCTCAAACGCTACGCACCCTAAGCACAGCCCAAAGTGCCAGAGGGCAGCTCTTATGGGAAGAAGAAGAAGAAGAGTTTGGATTTATATTCCCCCCTTTCTCTCCTGCAGGAGACTCAAAGGGGCTGACAATCTCCTTGCCCTTCCCCCCTCACAACAAACACCCTGTGAGGTAGGTGGGGCTGAGAGAGCTCCGAGAAGCTGTGACTAGCCGAAGGTCAAAGCTGTGACTAGCCCAAGACTGTGAAAAGCTGTGACTAGCCCAAGACTATTCTCACAATACTAGAACCAGGGGGCATTCATTGAAAATGCTGGGGGGAAGAATTAGGACTAATAAAAGGAAACACTTCTTCACGCAACAGCGCATGAATTCTTTGGAGCCTGGCACGTGTGTATCCGGTGGGGTGGGAAGGCATCGGCTTCTGCTTTCTTTCAAAGCGGCTTCATAGTCCTCGAGACCGCAATCATGTGAAGAAGCCAGAGGGTAAAAGCAGAAATAAAGAAGCAAGTCCCGCGTCCCCACCACGCTGTTTTATTCCTTGAATTCATTCGTCCCCTTCCTCTCTCCCCAGCGGGGATTCCAAAGGGGCTTACATCCTTCTCCATTCTGTCCTCACAACTGACACGAGTTGACAGCGTAGGCACAACTGAGCATACACAGAGTGCGGCAATAACCACTGGAGCCAGGGAGTTCACTCAAAGAAAGGATGTATTGGCATTGATACAATATATACAGTTTAAACGGACAGAGCCTTCGGCTTAGGTCCTGTCCCCAGCAAGGAACATACTTAACTGAGTTTGCTTACTTATATACACTATGATACATTAATTAGCCTATGGCTAGTACAGTCAAAGGTCACATGACTCTTATATATAGCTGATGCAATCATGCTTAGTCATTCCCTTTGGCTGACTGTCAACAGGTGAATGCTGTTAGTCCTTCAGCAGTCCATTAAGGCAATCAAGGGTTTTGCCATGCAGCTGTTATACTTTCAGCTCCTGACAACAACAACCCTGTGAGATAGGCTAGGCCAGTGATGGGGAACCTTTTCGAGGCCGAGTGCCCAAATTGCAACCCAAAACCAACTTATTTATCGCAAAGTGCCAATGCGGCAATTTAACCTGAATACTGAGGTTTTCGTTTAGAAAAAACAGTTGGCTCCGAGGCGCGCGTTACTCGGGAGTAAGCTTGGTGGTAGTTGGTGGCTTTGCTTTGAAGCAACTGTGCAACTCTTCCAATGGGTGAATCACGACCCTAGGAGGGTTTACTCAGAAGCAAGCCCCATTGCCAGCAATCAAGCTTACTCCCAGGTAAAGGATCGCGCTTTAGTTCTTCGCATGAAAATCAGTGGGGTTTAACAGCGCTTAACAGGGTTACCTACACTGCTTCCCCAAAGCTAGGTCTTAGGTTTAATGTTAATAATCGAGCCCAGCGGCCCAGGCCAGCCTAGATGTGAGTGGGGGGGGGACTCTGTTTGCGTGTGCCCACAGAGAGGGCTCTGAGTGCCACCTCTGGCACCCGTGCCATAGGTTCGCCACCACTGGGCTAAACCGAGAGCGTGTAACTGGCCCCGAGGTCACCAAGCAAACTTCAATGGGGTCACCTGAGCTGTGGAGGCTTATCTGGGGAATTCAGATTAGCCTGTACACTCCCACACACGCCAGCTGGGTGACCTTGGGCTAGTCACAGCTTCTCAGAGCTCTCTCAGCCCCACCTACCTCACAGGGTGTTTGCTGTGAGGGGGGAAGGGCAAGGAGATTGTAAGCCCCTTTGAGTCTCCTGCAGGAGAGAAAGGGGGGATATAAATCCAAACTCCTCCTCCTCCTCCTCCTCCTCCTCCTCCTCCTCCTCCTCCTCCTCTTCTTCTTCTTCTTCTTCTTCTTCTTCTTCTTCTTCTTCTTCTTCTTCTTCTTCTTCTTCTTCTTCTTCATCACAAAGTGGGGATTCGAACCCAGGTCTTTAAGATGCCAGTTCAACAGTCTTAACCATTACACCCCGCTGGGTGTCAGATGTTTGTATGCGCAAGGAAGTGTTTTCGGATGGGGGATTCAATCACGCAAACTCCCCCATCCGCGACCGGCAATCCAAGAAAACCTCAACTGCTTATCTCTGCTTGATGCATCGAGAACAGGCCTCCCCTGTCTGGCAAGGAAGCCCAAGGGGAATACAGTGACCTGATTAGAAATGATTCATGTGCGCTCTTGTACTAGGTACGCCTCACCAAAGGTGTTTTTTTTCTCTCTCTTCTCCGTCTGGTTCTTTCCCATGTGACTAATAGGAAATCTCTGATTTGCGTTATTAATAATGCCGTTGCACCATCTGCTCTGTGGCCCATTCAGCACGTATTGTCGAAAAGGCCCACCTGTGAGTCATCCTCCCTCAGGTGGTGAGTAAGGGGCCCTCGGCTTATCTGAGCGTGTTGTGCTGCCCGCTCAGTGGACAACGGACCTCCGCATTCATCACAGATCTCTGGCGACATGTGCCAATGGGAAAGGAGGAGGCCGAGAGCAGCCGACCCGGAACACGTCCGTCATTCAACACCCACCGTGATTTACAACCTTTCGCAGGCCGAGAGTAACTGCAAAGGAGGAAGCGAGACAGGTTTCTCTCGGGGTTGTAAATGTATTGGTAATCGTAGGACTCCACCCTGCCTTGTGGGCATTTCTCGTCGTATTTTGATTGCCCTTCTGCCTTTCCATTGGTTACACTTAAATACATTTGCATACTCCCAAGTTTGGTTCAGGGTAGCCCCATCTCCTTAGCAAAAAATGGGGGATGGGGCACCCCCTTTGAGGGTCCATAACTTTGGACCCCCTAAACCAAATTGCACCAAACTTGGGGGGTGCCATCAGGACAGTTTTCAGATGATACTCTGAAATTTTGGTGCCGATACATCCAAAAATGCACCCCCTGCAGGAACATCCCAGAAATTTGCCCAAGAATCTTTGTTCTGCATTGAGTTTTCTGTATTGCTGTCAATGGGGGTTGCAGGCTGGGGGCACAGTTTCTGAAGGCACAGTCTCAAAACTTTCAGGGTCTCATCAGGAGACTGCCCTGATGATACCCCCCAAGTTTGGTACAGTTTGGTTCAGGGAGGCCAAAGTTATGGACCCTCACAACTGTAGCCCCCATCTCCTATTAGCTCACATTGGAAACAATGGGGGATGGGGCACCCCCTTTGGGAGTCCATAACTTTGGACTCCTTGAACCAAACCTCACCAAACCTGGGGGGTAGCATAAGGACAGTCACCTGATGATACACTGAAATTTTGGTGCTGATATGTCTAAAATGCACCCCCTGCAGGCACCAATGTCCTGGTGCAAAAGAAATTTGGTTGTGGTGGAGTGGCCGCCCATGGTTGGGGGGGCATCCAACTCAGGTTTTGCCCAGGGCTACAGTTTGCCTCGTTACGCCCCTGGTTGTTAATATAAAAGCCTAAATGGCTTGGGTCCTGCATACCTGAAGGAGCACCTGCACTTGTGTGTACCTGCTGCAGCACTGAGGTCACAGGGGGAGGTGCTCCAGGTGGTACCTCCCACTGCCAGGGGGTGGGGGCTTGCAGGAGAGCTTTCTTGATGATTGCCCCAGGCACTGGAATGCTCTCTCCTTGGGGAGTTGCCATCTGCCTACCCTTTATGGCAGGCGTCTGCAACCTGCAGCTCTCCAGATGTTCATGGACTACAAATCCCATCAGCCCCTGCCAGCATGGCCAATTATTTTACTATGATTTCATTGCTGTTCTTAATTGTTTGTAAGATGCCTAGAGACACTAGTATGAAGCAGGGTATAAATATCATAAATAAACAACACAAAAAGAACATTTTAAATCAATCATAAATTCATTAAGGCAGGGGTCTTCAAACTATGGCCCTCCAGATGTTCATGGACTACAATTCCCATCAGCCCCTGCCAGCATGGCCAATTATTTTACTATGATTTTATTGCTGTTCTTAATTGTTTGTAAGATGCCTAGAGACACTAGTATGAAGCAGGGTATAAATATCATAAATAAACAACACAAAAAGAACATTTTAAATCAATCATAAATTCATTAAGGCAGGGGTCTTCAAACTATGGCCCTCCAGATGTTCATGGACTACATTTCCCATCAGCCCCTGCCATCACGGCCAATTATTTTACTATGGTTTTATTGCTGTTCTTAATTGTTTGTAAGATGCCTAGAGACACTAGTATGAAGCAGGATATAAATATCATAAATAAACAACACAAAAAGAACATTTTAAATCAATCATAAATTCATTAATAAAAAGAATAAAAGGAAACACTTCTTCACACAACGTGTGATTGGTGTTTGGAATATGTTGCCACAGGAGGTGGTGATGGCCACTAACCTGGATAGCTTTAAAAAGGGCTTGGACAGATTTATGGAGGAGAAGTCGATCTCTGGCTACCAATATTGATCCTCCTTGATCTGAGATTGCAAAGGCCTTAGCAGACCAGGTGCTCAGGAGCAGCAGCAGCAGAAGGCCATTGCTTTCACATCCTGCAAGTGAGCTCCCAAAGGCACCTGGTGGGCCATTGCGAGTAGCAGAATGCTGGACTAGATGGACTCTGGTCTGATCCAGCAGGCTAGTTCTTATGTTCTTATGTTCTTATGTTCTTATTAAGGCAGGGGTCTTCAAACTATGGCCCTCCAGATGTTCATGGACTACAATTCCCATCAGCCCCTGCCAGCATGGCTAAGTGGCAGGGCTGATGGGAATTGTGGTTCATGAACATCTGGGGGGGCATAGTTTGAAGACCCCTGCATTAAGGTCTGGGTAGGTTCAGACAGAAGTAGTTAAGTGTCCTGGATGTGGTCCATTTTGGGTCAGGGTCAATGCAACACTTTAGATAACTTGGCAGAAATAGCTCTAAGTTTTGCCCAAGAAACTCTGATTTTCCACTGCCTGTTCCAGCTCTTGAGAACAGTGTTGTGGCAATATAGACATTTAAAAATATTCAAATGGGCCTACCGAACCCTTAAATGCCGGAAAAATTATTGCATTATATTATTTGTAAGCATCGTGCTGTCTCAACACTAGGAGATCCAACCTATGGATTCAGAAAACTCTGTTCGTGTTGTTTTGTTTGGGGTTTGGGATGTGTTTGGAAGCACATTTACCCAGAAATACTCTTGCACAAGGCTCCATTGAAATAGTGGCTACTGTCAGGGGGACTGATCTATGGGACTGAAATGCACTCCTAACCCAATGTAACTGCTTAAAACTACAAATCAATGCTGCTGCAAGATATATACTTAGTCTTTTATTGTTTCTATCGCTGTTTTTAAAGATTTTAGCTATTTTATGACTGTATTATGACTGTATGCTGTGCACCACCCGGAGCCCCCCGGGGATAGGGCGGTATAAAAGTCTAAAGAATAAATAAATGAATGAATGAATGAATGAATATATATATATACATATATATATGTAGCACGACTGCTATATGTTACCACTGCCATCTGGAGCATTCTTTCCTTGATCTATACTTTATGGCTTCACACGCTTTGTAGACAACTAGGCTTCCCCTGACACCCTGGTTCCATGGGAAACAGTGTTGTATCCGTTATCTCATGGGGGCAGGAAGCCAAGTGGCTTTCTTTTGCTATCTGTTGCCAACCTTGGGGCGCCACAGCTCAGGGACTGTTTTTCACAACTTTTTGGGGAAGGGGGGACTTGCAAGGGAATAAAGGGGATGGCAAAGGCCAGGTATGTCAGAACTGACTTTGTCAAGTTTGGGTGCTCTGACACTTTATCAACAAACGCTACTGATCAACAATACAGAGTCCGCTTATTGGCTTAAGGTTCGAGACCTGACAGCTACACAACACAGCGATCCCATTCTTTTCCATGGGAATCGCAGAGGAGAATTGGTGGATTGGACCCTAATAGGTGTGTTTGAAATTAAGTCCCATCACACCACCCCTCTGCAAAGAGTAAGCATCCAGGTTTGCACATTTGAAATGTGGACTCATGAGCAGACGAGCAAGAGCGCCTTGTTACATTAAAACCTGTCACATTTTTTGAGGCGGGACCAGAGGTGGGATCCAGCAGGTTCTCACCAGTTCCCGAGAGTGGGTTACTAATTATTTGTGTGTGCCGAGAGGGGGTTACTCATTGGGTCCGCTTTCCCATCTCCACCTCCACGCCCTCGCCTCCCCGAGAGGCATCCTGCCTTTGAATGTGAAGGTTCCATATAGCAATTGCGACTAACAATGTAACTCCCTGAACTGGGTTAATCCCTTCCAGGTACTGCAATTCATTGATTCTCAGCTTTTCGTACCTTTTATCTCTATCAAAGAACCTGTGTGTTTCACCATTGCTGTGTTCAGATTTGTGAGTTGGGGCATTTTCTATAATATGATGATGATTTAGAAATGACCTGGTGCAAAAAAAAAATTTATGGGGTCGTGGTGGGGTGGCTGCCCATGGGGGGGGGGCATCCAACTCAGGTTTTGCCCAGGTTTGCCTAGGTACGCCTCTGCCCCCTTTGCTGAGGGGGGGCTGGCGAGGGAACCTGTTACTAAAATTTTTGGATCCCACCACTGGGCGGGACCTTCTTTCTACTCTAAGTTTGGCACAGCGCTGCGCGTATCAGGCCTTGGCTCAGACCCACCATGGATCTGGGACACGATGTCCATAGAATGGTCACCACAAGTCCTGTCCCTCCCTAGAAGTAAACTTGTCCACGGGACATAGGAAGCGAAGTAGGGAGAATGGCAGCATTCTCCCATCTCGGGGAGACTTCATGACTTATCTGTATGAGAGTCACAGCCAACCGAGTCCCAGGTGAGAAGGATGACGAGTCGCAATCCCTCCCCTCCCCCACTTTCCACACCTTCTTACTGGCAATCTTGCCTGGCCGCTATTCTCAAACACCAAGGGACCAACGTATTTGTATTTGCAGCTCCCCAACTTTGGAGAAGGAGCCGCGTGGCGTAGTGGTTAAGTGCTTGCACTGCCACTCACACGGTCGGGAGTTCGAGCCCCCTGTGGGTCAGATATCCTGGCAGCTGGCTCACGGTCAACTCAGCCATCCATCCATTTCTTGGTCGGTAAATGAGTACCTAGCACCGTGGTGGTGAACCTTTGGCACTCCTGATGCTATGGACTACAATTCCCATCAGCCCCTGCCAGCATGGCCAATTGGCAGGGGCTGATGGGAATTGTAGTCCATAACATCAGGAGTGCCAAAGGTTCGCCACCACTGACCTAGCACATAGCTAGGGAGGAAGAATAGCCGGGGAAAGCAATGGCAAACTACCCCACAAAAGAGGTTTGCCTATGAAATCACTGCTTGCAGTAGCACCCCAGGGTCGAACATGACTGAAGGGGAAACTTTACCTTAACTTTGGAGAACTTATCACATTGCATTCGATTTTACCCGTTGTATGCTGATCCCAGGGCCAAGTTCTTGGCAGGAATATTGTCTGGTACAAGTTCGCGCTCGGATGTTGAGAAAGTCATATTTTTGCTCTCTGATGCTGATGCAAATGCTCCACTCGGAGCTGCTTTGTTTGCTGTTGCGGAAAGGAAAATAAAGGGCAACGTGGCATCAAACAAAGCAGCCATTTAGTTATAATTTGTTTTATTAATTTTTAATACCTCATTTGTCAACGTACAGTACATGCATTAGTAAACTGTTTGCATTTGTGCCATTACCTATTTGTTTTTACCTAATTTGTGATGACCAACGGCTATATACAGTGGTGGGATTCAGCCGGTTCGCACCACGTCGACAGAACCGGTTGCTGAAATGGTGCTTGCAAACAACCAGTTGTTTAATTATTTGAATCCCACCATGGGCTATATACCAGTGGTGGCAAACCTATGGCACGGGTGCCAGAGGTGGAACTCAGAGCCCTCTCTGTGGGCACGTACAAACAGTGCCCCCCCCCCCCCCACATCTAGGCTGGCCTAGGCCGCTGGGCTCAATTATTAGCATTAAACCTAATACCTAGTTTTGGGGAAGCAATGTAGGTTACCCTGTTAAGCGCTGTTAAACCCCACTGATTTTCCTGTGAAGAACTAAAGCGTGATCCTTTACCTGGGAGTAAGCTCGGTTGCTGGCAATGGGGCTTGCTTCTGAGTAAACCCTCCTAGGGTCATGATTCATCCATTGGAAGAGTTGCACGGTTGCTTCAAAGCAAAGCCACCGACTACCACCAAGCTTACTTCTGAGTAACGCACACCTCGGAGCCAACCGTTTTTTCTAAACGAAAACCTCTGTATTCAGGTTAAAATGCCGTGTTGGCACTTTGCGATAAATAAGTGGGTTTTGGGTTGCAATTTGGGCACTCGGTCTCAAAAAGGTTCACCATCACTGCTATATACCATAATTTTTCCTACTACTACTACTACTACTACTACTACTGCTACTGCTACTGCTACTGCTACTGCTACTGCTACTGCTACTACTAAACCATCATACCTGCTCAGCAGTTGGCAGAACGCTCCCCTAGAACAGCTTTGGTCATCCCCCCCTCCCATATAGACTCAAATGCTGGTCACCTCCTTGTAAACTTAAGCCTGCACCCAGACCAGACAACAGAGACGCTTGTGCAGGTGGAAACAGCTACATTGGCAGGCTTCTCCTTGAATCAGAGCAAATGGGCCAAAGCTCATAAAACCTTCTCAATGAAGTCCCTGTTTGCCACCTCTCTCACACACGAATATTCCTGTTATGTGCATCAAATGCCCAGGTAAACACTGGCCGCCGCAGCAGGCTGTGGTTTCTGGGGCAAGCCGGATGCCAGGGGCTTGAAAGGCTCAGCAGCCGAAAGAAACAAAAAATGGAATTATGTTGCAGTGTTTAGGTCTCCTGTCCTGGTCTGAGGACGCCCAAAATGGGTGGCGCAGAATTCTGTCTGGCCGACAAGGAGCATCAGGAGTGGGGAGCTCGGGCTACGTGGAGGAGGATCTTCTTGGGATGCAGAACGCCCGAGGTTCTCTCCCCAACATCTCCACTTTAAAACGATCAGGTGGCCGATGATGTGAAAGGCCTCAGACCGTTTGTTTTTATTTTTGTAACTTAACCAGAGGTGGGATCCAGCAGGTTCTCACCCGTTCCCGAGAGTGGGTTGCTAATTATTTGTGTGTGCCGAGAGGGGGTTGCTAATTGGGTCTGCTTTTCCGTTAGAAATCCCATTAGGTCCAAAAATCATAAAGTCCTGTTGTTTCCTATGTGGCTGGTTAGCGAAGGTAGAAAACGGGATAATTCTCCCTGTTGGGCTGTTTTAAAAACATGTTTTAGAAATATGGTAAAGTTCCTTGTTTAAGGAAAGTATCCTTCTTTTGATTTCTAGAAACAAAATTAAGTATTTGAAAGTATTAAGTATTTGAGAGGCAGCAAATTAGAGGAGAAGTAGTTGTTTCTGTTGGTAGCAGATGATAGGACTTGCTATAATGAGTTCAAATTATGGACAGAAAGATACCAGCTGGAAATTAGGAACTTTTTTTTACAGTAAGAGTTTTTTACAGTAACAGAGAAATTATTAATGCCCCGCCCGGGAATGCCCGGCCACGCCCCATTGGCGATACGCCACTGTTTGAATCCCACCACCATGGGAACCTGTTACTAAAAATTTTGGATCCCACCACTGAACTTAACCCTTGTGAATAAGTGTATACTGAGTTAGGGTTGATTCTGCTCCCCCTTTCTTAGTTCGTTGCAGTCGAAGGCAGCTTCATTAGTTCAGAATGGTGAGCTGGAAGATGAAGTACTCTTGCATCTTGAAGTTAAAAATGTCAACAACAACCCTGCTTGGTTGGCCACAGGCTCTGAATTAAAGCATAAAGACTGCAAAGAGTATGTTCATTGATGAATATGGATCCATGTGTCCCAGGTTTATTTTTTAAAAAGCCAGAAAAGTCCTGCTAGACCTGATTATGTATCCAGCTTCCAACAGCAGATGGCCAGACGTATCTAGGAAGCCCCCAACCAAAATCCTTTTCCCATTGATTGTGTGCACCATGTGATATTCACAGGTAAACTACCTTAGAACAAGGTTTCACTGAGTTATGATTGCTCGTAGGCGAAGCCTGAGCTGTGGAGGTTTATCTGGGGAATTCAGATTAGCCTGTACACTCCCACACACACCAGCTGGGTGACCTTGGGCTAGTCACAGCTTCTCAGAGCTCTCTCAACCCCACCTACCTCACAGGGTGTTTGTTGTGAGGGGGGAAGGGCAAGGAGATTGTCAGCCCCTTTGAGTCTCCTGCAGGAGAGAAAGGGGGGATATAAATCCAAACTCCTCCTCCTCCTCCTCCTCCTCCTCCTTCTTAGAGCCTACCTAACAGAACTAAGTGGGCGCCAAGACCCAACTGGAGCATTCTAAAACAAATACAGTCGAGCACGTGGAGGATAAAGTTGCAATTCTACTTACCGGTAGTTCTTTTTGTCAAAAAGGGTATATGTGAAAGTTGGGACAACAAAGAAATCTGACAGGAAGAAAGTTGATTCGTTTGAAATGTGGCGTCGGAGGAGAGTTTTACGGATGCTGTGGACTGCCTAAAGGACAAAAAAGTGAGTTCTAAATCAAATCAAGCCTGAATTCTCCCTAGAACAGTGATGGCGAGCCTTTTTGAGACCGAGTACCCAAATTACAACCCAAAACCAACTTATTTATCGCAAAGTGCCAACATGGCAATTTAACCTGAATACGGAGGTTTAGGTAAGGAAAAACGGTTTGCTCTGCAGCGCATGTTACTCGGAAGTAAGCTTGGTGAAGCAACCATGCAATGCTTCGAATGGGTGAATCATGACCTAGGAGGGTTTACTCAGAAGCAAGGCCAGCCTAGATATATGTGTGTGGGGTGTGTGTGTGATTTTCTGTTCCCCCTATATGATGAACTCTGTGCGTGCGTGCCCACAGAGAGGGCTCTGAGTGCCACCTCTGGCACCTGTGCCATAGGTTCGCCACCACTGCCCTAGAAGCTAAAATGACTCAACTGAAGCTATCGATCACACTATCAGAAAAAAGAGTCACTGGGGCCGTTTCCGCACGGCCAAAAGCAGCGACGCGATGACGTCGCAAATTGCGACGCATCCCAAAAAAAGCGTTCACACAGACAGGCGGAGCTGCGGGCGTCCGCAGCCCCGCAGAAATGTGACGGTTCGCGACGAAGCGCCATGAAGCGGCGTCTACGCTGACGCTAGCGCTTCGCGCGACTTGCGAAGCCGTGCAGGCCCGACGCCATTTGTGACGACAGCTCCGTGGCGGCTGTTCGCACGAGTGCGGCGTCGATGCGTCACATGGGGACAAAGAGTGGTTTTAAGCGTTTTCTGCATACACCGTCTTCGCGCCGGTTTAGCGTTTTCGCGACGGCGCGACTGCGCACCTCCGCCGCTGCGCGTGCGAACGCTCTCGCTCTGACGCTTCTTTTTCCGTTGCGACGACGTCATATTTTGCCCGTGCGGAAACGGCCTGGAAAAGACAATAATGCTAGGAAAAGTGAAAGGCAGCAGGAGAAGAGGAAGGCCCAGCATGGATTGACTCAATCAGAGAAGCCGTGGTCCTCAGCCTTAACGGTGGGTCAGTCTGGAGGTAAATAATTCATAGGGTCACCATGGCCCCTTCTGCACATGCAAAATAATGCGTTTTCAAACCACTTTCACAACTGTTTGCAAGTGGATTTTGCCATTCCGCACAGCTTCAAAGAGCACTGAAAGCAGTTTGAAAGTGCATTATTCTGCATGTGCGGAATGAGCCCATGAGTCAGAAGTGACTTGACAACACATAACATACATCATCATCATCATCATCAACAACAACAACCTTTTAGTGGCATGAGTTTAAAATACAACAGAGAGGTTGAGGAGAATCAAGTTAAAATAAGTAGGTTCAGACATTTCCAGCAGTTAAAACAATAAATAAATAAATAAACTAAAATCTGTGGCGAATCTGCTGTGCCAACGCCAGGAATTTGGCAACGTCTAGGGATCTCTGAGGAGACTGATCACAAAGCAGATAGAAAGATTTGACCTTGTCTGATGAGTAGGCATAGTTCTCAGTATATGGGTCTATATATTGTCTTCTAGATGAAGCAGATAGCTCGCAATCTAGGAGGATGTGCTCGATTGTTTCGAAGGCTTTTTGTGAGCAGGGACACGTTCTTTGTTGGTAAGGGATCTGGAGAAATCTGCCGCTCAGGACTGCTGAAGGTAGGGCGTTCAGTCGGGCTAGCATTAAGGTACGTCGGAGGTACGGCGAAGATATATTGTAGAAATACCTTGGTAGCCCTTTACTGAAGGGGAGAATTGATAACATACATCTTCTAAGCTGCTTTGATCACCAATGGAGAGAAAAGCAGGGTAAAACACTGTCATAAATCAGCTTCCTAACGGTTTCCCTTCCTTTTTGCTAAATAAGCGAGGACGACACCCTCTCTGCCGCACCTTGCTCCCCTCGTCCTTCAGAAGCAGGGATGGTAAAACAACACCGGCCAGTTGTCACTCCAACTGATTTTTTCAGCCTTGAGCGTGTCCTTCAGGTAGAACAGGACAATCTTATGAGGGTGTAGCAGCCAAGCTTCATATTCAAGGACATGGTGTCTCTTGGGCTGCTCTGGGCTTTGGTTTCCCGAGCAAAAGATTACTGTGCTGGTTGCAGCCACGAAACCTGAGATGGAATTAAAAGGCGAGAGGGAGGATTCCCACCCCAACCCCACTTCCCTAAGAGGAATTTATTTGCATACATATGCAGTTGCTCCAGGGTCTGCAACCTGCGGCTTTCCAGATGTTCGTGGACTACAGATCCCATCAGCCCCTGCCAGCATGGCCATGCTGGCAGGGGCTGATGGGATTTGTAGTCCACGAACATCTGGAGAGCCGCAGGTTCCAGCACATCCAATCCACACACGTTAAGTGCAACGTGTCACATATCCCACCAGCAAAGAGCTGTCCTGTGTTTTATTGGGTCTCGTAGGACATTATACATCTGGTAGGAAGTCCAAAGGTTGTCCCAGCCATTATGTTTTAATATAAAAAGTCTGTGTGACATGACGCTTAGTGTCAGCCTTGGATCTGGGAGGCCTGAATTCAGATCTCCAACCTGTCCTGGAAGCTTGCTGAATGAATGGCTTTGGGCCAGTTAGATACTCTCAGTTGGATTATATGCAGAAACCTGAGTTGGATTATATGCAGAAATATGTACAAGAAAGTGGGAAAAAAAAAGTTTGAGTAGAATAGTTTAGTTGTTTAAGAATAAAAAGCTAGTAGGAAGTCAAGAAGTAAGGTGTTGTTAAAATAACATTAAGAAGTGGAAAAAAAACGAATTAGAAAAGATTAGTAAGATAGTATGTTATATAAGATAACGAGGTAATGATGTTAGATGTTAGATAGTGGAACTGTAAATGGGTTAAGTAAGTAAATATTATGACTATTTGTAGTGTATGTATAGTATGTCAATGATATCTAAATAATGTATGTTAGTTTTATGTTTGTTATTTAATAAAAGTTTAAAAAAAAATAGATACTCTCAGTCTTACCTACCATGCAAGGTTGCTGTGAGAATTTAAAGAATGAAGCGGAGGAAAACAACGGTGGATTCCGCACAGCACGAATACAACGTCTGTAGGACCAGAAGTGGGATCCAGCAAGTTCTCACAGGTTCCCGAGAGTAGGTTACTAATTATTTGTGTGTGCCGAGAGGGGGTTACTAACTGGTGATTTTGCCACGTGATTTTTGCCTTAGTGACGCCCCTCCTCTCAGCAGTAGCGCGCAGACCTTGAAGCAGTCTAGCAGGAGGTGCACCGGCGTGCGTGGCAGCCTGCGCGCATTTGTTTCCCGCCCAAGGACCGGCGCAGCGGCTGCGTCCTTGCCACAGCCCCGCCCAGGAATGCCCCGCCCACGGAATGCCCGGCCACACCCCCGTCGTGCCCCGCCCAGCCCCATTGGCACTACGCCACAGTTTGAATCCCACCACCATGGGAACCTGTTACTAAAATGTTTGGATCCCACCACTGTGTAGGACGTTTTAAATAGCAGTTTGGGGGAGACCTTCGCTCAGGTCTTTCCCCCCAAAACGACTTAAGCCTGTTATATCACATGCCCGGTTTGTGCAATAATAAGATTTGGATGTGGATTAAATCTTTTATTGACTGACAGCATTCAGGAATGAAGCCCCATCATAGGGTTTTTGGCAGGACTGGTTTTTGGCACACAAAGCCTCAGAGTATAAAGCCCGAAACCCCTCCCCATTGTACCAGGTCTGGTCCACTCCTCACCCTAGGATCCCTCCAGCATTGCTGGGCTTCCAGGTATCTGTCCTTCAGTCAGTCTCTTCCCTGGGCTCCTATCCCTTTGAAGCCCAAGAGCAAAGGAAAACAAGAGAGCGGCAGAATTCTAGCAAGCCTTTATTGGCATAGACAGCAGTACAGCAATACTAAAAAACGGATTAAAAAGCATATACAATACAGGACATAAATGTTAGGTTGAAGGAAATCTACTGGCGTTTGGTAATTTCCAGGAGAAAGTCTGCCACTATCATACAGAGAGAAGGATCAGGATTGTCCAACAAGTAGTGCAATCTAATTAAATCGGGGAGATGGGGTAAATGTAAAGGAGTAAGATTCACATACTTGGATCTGATTTCCTTGAATCTGAGACAGTGTAGTAATTGGTGGGCCAGAGATTCAACTGAGTCATCGTTACGTGGGCACAATCTTTTAGCCTTTTCTAGCTTATTAAATCTGCCATGTATCAAGGCAGAAGGCGTAACATTAAACCTGGCGAGCATTATGGCTCTCCTTTGAGCAGGGTTTATTAAGCAATACAGGTAGTGTGAGAGCAGCAGAAGCGAAAATGCAGAAGGAAAGGATGAGAACAACTAAGAGAAGGAAAGACATCATATAGGCCTGGTGTCACGCCAGGTCCCTGGGCCCCTTCCGCACATGCAGAATAATGCACTTTCAATCCACTTTCAATGCACTTCGCAGCTGCGTGGAATAGCAAAATCCACTTGCAAACAGTTGTGAAAGTGGATTGAAAGTGCATTATGAAAGTGGGGTAGGAGGTTGCTCAAAGTTTAACAATCCAAACAAGCACAGTATACGTGTGAAGATGAGAAATTCCTGTAGATTTGGGGGCGGAGCTTGGATATGGCGGAATTTGGGGGTGGGACGGGACCTCAGGAGGACACGGAGCCTTAGAATCTACCTTCCAAAGCAGCCATTTTTGTCAGTGAATGGGGTCTTGGTCGCCTGGAGAGAAGTTCTAATTCTTGATATGGTGCAGACTGGAAACCCTATCTCAGTGGTGGCAAGCCTATGGCACTCCAGATGTTCATGGACTGCAATTCCCATCAGCCCCTGCCAATTGGCCACTGCCCTATCTGGAACACTAGAGGGGAGGGAAACAATTGGGGATATGGCGTTAAGCGGTTCTGTGTATCGGTGCTTTCATAAAAAGAAGAAATGTTGCCATTTCTTATTAATGCAGCATCGTCAAGCATTTAGAAGAAGAAGAAGAAGAGTTTGGATTTATATCCCGCCCTTCTCTCCTGCGGGAGACTCAAAGGGGCTGACAATCTCCTTGCCCTTCCCTCCTCACAACAAACACCCTGTGAGGTGGGTGGGGCTGAGAGAGCTCCGAGAAGCTGTGACCAACCCAAGGTCACCCATCTGGCGTGTGTGGGAGTGCCCAGGCTAATCTGAATTCCCCAGATAAGTCTCCACAGCTCAGGCGGCAGAGCTGGGAATCAAACCCGGTTCCTCCAGATTAGATACACGAGCTCTTAACCTCCTACGCCACTGCTGCTCCTGTACCAAGGAACTTAACCCACATAAAGAATGACCTTCTATTCCCTCCTTTTTGTCGGGGAGTTCAAGGAATGCAGCATCGTACAAAGCAATTACACCAGATCAATAAAATTCTGGACCCAATGAACCCAATGATCAGTTATAATGATCTTTTAATGGCTACAGATGCTGATGTCTTTAGATGGGATTTGCAAAAAAAGACCCCAAACACAAACCCCCTTTTTTTAGCATCATGTGCGAATGCAACTGTTGACAATCCCGTAAAGAACAGAAAAACATTTGGCTGGGCTCCCCCCCCCCTCCCCAAACTGCTGTTCTCTTTTTCCAAGCGTCGGGTTTAATAAAATCAGAAGAGTTCATTTCAAGCGAGGAAGAAACCGTTCAAAGAAATAAAATAAGCCCTCCTTTAGCAGCAAGTTTTTTAAACTGGAAAACAGGCCTAAGGATTTCTGGAGGCCGTAAGATTCGTTTGAGTTGTTTTTGCTGGAACACTCCAAAGCCCGAGCATTTAATATTCCAGGTTTCAGACTGGAGCCAAGGTCTGGAGCAGAGTCCGAGCTGGCAAGCGCTGAATGCCTTTGTCATTCTGGTAAGAGCACCCCCCCCCCCCCCCCCCCGGTTCTTGGAGAACACATCTGCAGAGGGATCCACCAAAGAAGTGGAGGTTTTGCAGACCAGCCCGCGGGTACCCCGATACCAGTTGAGAGGGGGGATGTAACTTCTGCCCCCAGCTCATGAACAAGGCAAGGGAGGATGCATGAACACAGGAAGTTGCCACAGACAGAATCAGACTCTTGAGTGCACCAAGGTCAGAATTGCCTGCTCAGACTGACAGCTGCTATCCAGGGTCTCAAGCGGCGGTCTTTGACGTCACCTAGCGCCCAGTGCTTTTATTAGAAGAGACACAGAATTGAACCTGTGGCCTTCTGCATGCCAGAGTGGACGCTCTGCCCCTGAGCCCCACAGTCCCACCCCTGACCTATTTATGAGCTGTGGGTTTGCCATGGGCTGGAGGGAAAATGTTGTTCCAGTGGCCCTTATAAAAAGCTGGATGTGAAACCATGTCTAGACGTTTCCCTTTCAGCTCCCGGTGGCTTTTCAGAGTTTTGTTTAGAGACTGTCTTCCTACGAGCTCCTGCCTCAATAACGGGTGCGGACAGAGGTGATTCTGGTCCCCACGAGAGACCACCCTTCGCTTTGGACGGGGAGTCGGCACAAGCAACATTTTAAAAACAGACACAACAAACTAGGATGAGTCCAAACACTGGAACTGGGCAACTTTGGCTGCCTACAGAACTGTCTGAAGAATCTTTGCTTATTTATGTCACTTAAGAACATAAGAACAAGCCGGCTGGATCAGACCAGAGTCCATCTAGTCCAGCTCTCTGCTACTCGCAGTGGCCCACCAGGTGCCATTGGGAGCTCACATGCAGGATGTGAAAGCAATGGCCTTCTGCTGCTGCTGCTCCCGAGCACCTGGACTGCTTAGGCATTTGCAATCTCAGATCAAAGAGGATCAAGATTGGTAGCCATAAATCGACTTCTCCTCCATAAATCTGTCCAAGCTCCTTTTAAAGCTATCCAGGTTAGTGGCCATCACCACCTCGTGTGGCAGCATATACAAATACAAAACCTTTAATGGCATATAGTGTGGCAGCATATTCCAAACACCAATCACACGTTGCGTGAAGAAGTGTTTCCTTTTATTAGTCCTAATTCTTCCCCCCAGCATTTTCAATGAGTGGCCCCTGGTTCTAGTATTGTGAGAAAGAGAGAAAAATTTCTCTCTGTCGACATTTTCTACCCCATGCATAATTTTATAGACTTTGATCATATCCCCCCTCAGCCGTCTCCTCTCCAAACTAAAGAGTCCCAAACGCTGCAGCCTCTCCTCATAAGGAAGGTGCTCCAATCCCTCAATCATCCTCGTTGCCCTTCTCTGCACTTTTTCTATCTCTTCAATATCCTTTTTGAGATGTGGCGACCAGAACTTACAGCCTGCCTGCCTCATTGAAACACAAAAAATACCAATTGGCCGTGCTGGCAGGGGCTGATGGGAATTGTAGCCCATGAACATCTGGAGAGCCGCAAGTTGCAGATCTCTACTCCAAACTCTACGCTCCCCAAGCTCCTAAAAGTGATTTTGGGAAAAGCAGAAATTAGGGGCAAGTCTCCACCTTCAACCTATTGTGTTCTAAGTTCAATGTAATGTTTACTGTATGGTCTTATTTATTCTAGTTTAACTGCCCTAGCGATCCCCACACAATCCTGGGAATTGTAGTTTGGTGGATACGCTGAGAATTCTCTGTTGCAGGACTCCAACTCCTTTCTTCCCCTTCACATAACTATGTCTCACTATTCTTTGAGAGTTATTAAAGAAGAAGAGTTTGGATTTATATCCCCCCTTTCTCTCCTGCAGGAGACTCAAAGGGGCTGACAATCTCCTTGCCCTTCCCCCCTCACAACAAACACCCTGTGAGGTACGTGGGGCTGAGAGAGCTCCGAGAAGCTGTGACTAGCCCAAGGTCACCCAGCTGGTGTGTGTGGGAGTGAGTGTACAGGCTAAACTGAATTCCCCAGATAAGCCTCTACAGCTCAGGCAGCAGAGCAGAGAATCAAACCCATTTCCTCCAGATTAGATATACGAGCTCTTAACCTCCTGCGCCACTGCTGCTCCAGTTTAAATGCCTGGTGCAAACCTACCCTAGAACATAAGAAAAAGCCTGCTGGATCAGACCAGAGTCCATCTTGTCCAGCACTCTGCTACTTGCAGTGGCTCACCAGGTGCCTTTGGGAGCTCACATGCAGGATGTGAAAGCAATGGCCTTCTGCGGCTGTTGCTGCCGAGCACCTGGT
Organism: Sphaerodactylus townsendi; assembly: GCF_021028975.2. Classification (NCBI taxonomy): domain Eukaryota; kingdom Metazoa; phylum Chordata; class Lepidosauria; order Squamata; family Sphaerodactylidae; genus Sphaerodactylus; species Sphaerodactylus townsendi. The sequence goes on from NC_059441.1 coordinate 4,115,421, forward strand.
CTGCTAAGGCATTTCCAACCTAAGCAGAGGATCAAGATTGGGAGCCATAGATCGACTTCTCCTAGAGACAGTTCCATGGAAATGAAGAGGTCTCTTTTTGTGGCCTGTCCTAAGCCGCAGCCTGTCGAGACCAGATGGTTCGGTCTTGGCGTGAGTTTCCAGGTGGGAACGGGAGATGTGGCATCCAGGAAATGGTTGGTCTGTATTTCGCACACTTACTTTTGTTTCCTTATTTGTGCTGCTTTGGCTATGGGTGCTTGTTAAGAAAGGACCTTCTCATGAGAACTTTAGAGCGGTTGTCTAAGACTTTGGGGTGGTGGGGGGACCTGTACCAAGCTTCAAAAGAACTGTTGCTGGATAATTGGGATTGAAGGAATAGGTTGAAGTTGCTGGGATTTTTGCGGCCATTTTCAAATTGGACCGTGATCTTGGCCACTCCTGATTTTCTGTCAATAAAATGGATTTTATTTGCAACAGAGCCTACTTTATTGGGCAACCTAGAGAACGCGGCAAAGTCAAGGTTGTAGACGCTGCAGGGAAAGAGGTGCGGATGGAAAGTTCACCCATGTGACTCATTTACTCCTATTTGCTATGGTGTCATTTGTATCCAGCATGCAAATTCTCTCTTTCTGTAAATCTGGGGGTTCCAAAAGCACTTTGTTCTTCAGTGGAGAAAGCAGACGGCAGGCTCCAGAGCACCGTGTTAGTAACGGGGTTCGTAGAGGACGCTCCTAGTTGAGGCAAAAGAACACGAGAGCTTCCAAAACCAGAGTTTTCCACCCTAGACGGGGCCTCTGTCTGCTTGGCATTTTAGAACACTCAAATCACATGCCCCAGCGCTGGATTTCAGCCTTCCCGGGGCCTTTAAACCTAGATATTGTCTGCAACGTGAGGTTCCTCTCTTAAGGACAGCAAATCTGGCTAAGAGAGAGAAGAACGTTGGCTAACTCGGGCAGACCTGGAGCACGGTGGTTGGATGGAAAGGCCATTAAGCCAAACCCCTCAGCCGTTGCCTCTTCTCATCATCATTGTGATTCTTGCAACATTAATTGATCCGACAGGTCAACTTTGACGTAAAATCAGACATTGGTGCTCTTTTTTCAGTCCCACTGGGAGAAAAGGAGGGGGTTTTCCTTTCAGCAAAAATGCAAAATGTGACACAGCCGGCTAAAACTGAAAGTGTATTTTATGGGGGTGGAATATTCTATTCTATACTGCATCCTGCAGGAAGTGGAAATATGGGAAGAGGAATGGCAACTTGTAAGATGCAGGCCTGTTGCAAATATTTAGGGCCTTACCTAGGGTTGCCAACTTCAAGGTGCTCCCTGGAGATCCCCTAGAACAGGGGTAGGGAACCTTTAACACTCCAAGAGCCATTTGGACCCGTTTTCCACGGGAAAAGAAAACACTTGGAGCCGCAAATAATTTTTGACATTTAAAATAAAGATAACACTATATATATACCCTGTTTCCCCGAATATAAGACATCCCCTGAAAATAAGACGTAGTAGAGGTTTTGCTGAAGTGCGAAATATAAGGCACCCCCCGAAAGTAAGACATAGCAAAGTTTTTGTTTGGAAGCATGCCCAACGAACAGAACGCAGAAAAATAAGACATCCCCTGAAAATAAGACATAGCGCATCTTTGGGAGCAAAAATTAATATAAGACACTGTCTTATATTCGGGGAAACATGGTAGGGTTTTTTTTAACCTTTTACTCCGCTCATTCTGAGAAGCGCATGGATGCGCCCGCCCTGCTGCCTGCAGGGCAGGCAAGGATGAAGCCAGCGGCTTGGCCTTGCTGGCCGCCGGGAAAGCGCCCGCCCCGCTCCAATGGGGCGGGCGAGAGGGGAAGCCCGCGGCACGGCCCAGCCGACCGTGGGCAGTTGGTGCGCCCGCCCTGCTGCCTGCAGGGCGGGCAAGGATGGGGCCAGCGGCTCGGCTCGTGGAGCCGCAGTGCAAGGGCAGAAGAGCCGCAGGTTCCCTACCCCTGCCCTAGAATTATGGCAGATCTCGAGACTATAGAGATCAGCTCCCCTGGAGAATGGCAGCCGTGGAAAGTGGGCTATGGCATTATACCCAGCTGAGATGTGTCCCCTCCTCAAATGTCACCCTCCCGATTCACCGCCCCGCACAGAACACCGGGAATTTCCCAATCCAGAGTTGCCAACTGAGCCCACAAAGTGAAGGATGAGGACCAAAGGTTGGGAGCCAAAGGGTTTCTTTGCCATTAGCAAAATCTCCCGGCACAGAGAGAGAGAGGGGGGGGGGATGTGCTCTGCATTTAGAACCTGTTTATTTCTTTTCCCCCCCAACACGGTTGTACTTTTTGTGGGTGTTCTGAGCTGTTATTGGGTCTCCGTGGGGGAGAAAGAAAGGATATAAGGTGCATTAGGACTCCCTCCCCCTGCCTTTCTTTTTAAGAACACCCCAATAAAAAAAATAACAGTGCTGATACCACTGCTGTGACAGATTGGGGACATGTTCCAGTTGTCAGCCCCCACACACCATTTGGTGATTATCTCAAGGGGACATGAGTCCTGTCCCCACTGAACCTGTGGGCGCTTTGGGAAATGGGGGCACTTTGGGAAATGTGTTCAGCAGAGGCCAATTTGCTGGTGGTTCCTGGCCCCTCAGTGATGCGGCTGGCCCCTGCCTGGTGGAACACTCTTCCTCCAGATGTCCGGGCCCTGTGGGATCTTGGTGAATTCCGCAGGGCCTGTAAGACCAGAAGCGTACCTGGGGTAAATGGCGCCTGGAGACAAATTGTCTCCAGGACACCCCCAGGCTCTGCCCGCCCCCAGGCGCCGCCCCCACTGCCCTCGACCCCACCCATGTCACGATGGACATGGGGAAGGTCTAGGGTGCCCACCTCCCCCCCAGACTCCCCTTGCCGGCTGGGCTCCCAGCCGGCAGGGGGGAAAGGAGGGGAGGGGGGAGTCCAGGGCAGGGTCCAGGGTGCTTGGAGGCAGCAGGAAGTCCTGCTGTCTCGTCATTGGCATGCGAAAATGACAAGACAGCAGGACTTCCTGGTCACGTGGGAGGGCTAATTTTGCGCCCCCCACGTGACCAGAAGAGTGGCGCAAGAGATACCCCTTGTCCCTAGGCAGATACGCCACTGTGTAAGACTGAGTTGTTCCACCGGGCTTTTGGAGTGTCCAGCCGCTGACTGAGGTGCCCCTTCCACTCCTCCAGTTTCGGAGTCCCCTTTGCCATCTAGGGGACCCACTTTTTGTTCTGTTTCCCCCTTCTTGGGTAGTCCATCTAGAGTCCCAGGGGTCTGCAACCTACGGCTCCCATGTGATACTGGCCAGCCACAAAAGGTTGCGATCCTCAACGCGGCACTAAATGTTTCCTTCTTCAACAAACCAATTCTGTCTGAAGTAAAGAGCCAATCCTGGCGTTTCTCTGCCCCAAGGAGGTTTGGTTGCCAACTCCAGTTCCAGACATTCCTGGAGATTTGGTTTTCTCTCGGGAGATCAGTTCCAATTTTGGAGGTTGGCAACTCTATCACGTCTTGCTGAAGACCTGTCGACATGTCCCCAAGATTTTAAAAAGGATCCAAGCATCCCTTGCAAACTGCAACAGCAATACCTGCTAACTATACCAGGGGTCTGCAACCTGTGGCTCTCCAGATGCTCATGGACTACAATTGGCCATGCTGGCAGGGGCTGATGGGAATTGTAGTCCGTGAACATCTGAAGAGCCGCAGGTTGCAGACCCCTGAATGATACAGAACGGTCTGTTCACAGAGTTACGGGAACTGATGGCTACACACCAGTGACTTTAGTGGGAATCTGAGTCGTCAGAGAGGAAAACCTCCAGAATACGCACATTCAGTTTTTTATGACACGGGATATTTACCAAGGGCGCAACAAACTCTCCCCCACTGCTCTCCGTAAAAATTTTTTTAAAATGCAAATGTGTTCCTAAAGGAGGAATCTCCTTTTATCAGAATCCAGCAGATGGGGAACAAAGAGAGGTTACAGACCGGAGTCAGGAAAACAGGGCCGCATTCATAAAAATGTTTTTAAAATATATTTAGTAGCGAAAGTCTTTGGGGTGGGGTGTTTTTTTTTTTTCAATGTACGCTCAGATATGGAATGCCCAGTTCAAAAAAGGGAAATGAAGATTTAAACAGATGTGTGCTGGCGAAGCATTAGAGAACACAAATACTGAAATGACCAGGGAGGAACAGGCAGGAGTATGCAGGGTTCTCTTTAAAGTCTTATGAGAGACTGGGAGGGACTTACTCCCCCCAGCATGATGAAGAAGAAGAAGAGTTTGGATTTATATCCCCCCTTTCTCTCCTGCAGGAGACTCAAAGGGGCTGACAATCTCCTTGCCCTTCCCCCCCCCCACCCACAACAAACACCCTGTGAGGTAGGTGGGGCTGAGAGAGCTCTGAGAAGCTGTGACTAGCCCAAGGTCACCCAGCGGGCGTGTGTGGGAGTGCACAGGCTAATCTGAATTCCCCAGAGAAGCCTCCACAGCCCAGGCGGCAGAGCGGGGAATCAAACCCGGTTCCTCCAGATTAGATACCCGAGCTCTTAACCTCCTACGCCACTGCTGCTCCTATGGCATCTTTTTTTCAGTTTCTCTCCATGGGCCCCAAATGATGTCCTCACCACCCCACCAACAACACCCCCAGGTCACAGGCTTTCCATCTCTCACCTCCACCTGCACGGGGTCAGCTGGATCAGACCAAAGATTCATCTGCTGCCATATTCAATGCTTTGATTTTGTTTCTTCAGGCCTGATTCCCTTCTAATATCTGTCCCACCCCATAGGAACAAAGGAACCTAAGAACAGCCCTGTTGGATCAGACCAGTAGTCCATCTAGAGTCCCAGGGGTCTGCAACCTGCGGCTCTCTAGATGTTCATGGACTACAATTCCCATCAGCCCCTGCCAGCATGGCCAATTCTCTCCTTGGGGATTTGCCATCTGCCTACCCTTTATGGCAGGGGTCTGCAACCTGCAGCTCTCCAGATATTCATGGGCTACAATTCCCATCAGTCCCTGCCAGCATCGTCAATTAGCTGATGGGAATCGTAGTCCATGAACATCTGGAGAGCCGCAGCTTGCAGACCCCTGATAGGCTGGAGAAATGTAAAGAAGAGGGCAACCAAGATGAAGAAGAGGAGTTTGGATTTATATTCCCCCCTTTCTCTCCTGTAAGGAGACTCAAAGGGGCTTACGATCTCCTTTCCCTTCCCCCCTCACAACAAACACCCTGTGACATTCACAGCTACCCCTCCAAATAAATGCACCCATCCAAATACTGTATGAATGGGTGCATAAGAATAATATGCATGCCCTCCTGCTGTACTCAGGTGCTTGGGGTTACTAATCATTTTGTCACCCTCAAACTCTCCAAAGTCAACAGGAAGGGGCTGAGCTCAGGAGGAGGCGTGGAGGGGGGGGGTGAGCCCCCTCCTCCCCCCCCCCCCACGCAGAAGGGCCCCCTGGCTGGCTCTGGCTCGCCCTGGGAATCCAGGGGACCTCCCAGCCGCCCCTGGAGGACGAGAGGGGTCGAAGAGGCTGGCGGGGGGGGGGGGGTTGTCCGTCCCTACCCCACCCCCACACGGCAGTAGGTCCTTCCCGGAAGCGGGAGAAGCGGCCCCAACCGACCTCCACGTGGAGCCCGCCTTCGCAGGCCCCGCCCCCTCTTCAGCCCCGCCCCCTCTCACGAGGCTCTGAGGAGAAAGGCGGGAAAGGGCCGCGCGGGTGGGGGGGGGGATCTGCGCAGCCGCCTCAGACGACGGCGTTTCCCGCCAAAACCGCCGCGAGGCCCCTCCCCCTCCCCTGTTCTAGCCTGCTGTGGGGCTAGATGGGTGGGGGGGCTCTCACCCTCTCCCTGCAACCCCCCAGAGGGGCCTGCGGGCTTAAAGAGGTTGGCCTTCTGAGGGGGAGCCTGCAGTTGGGAGAATGGACTGGGGGGGAGGGGGTCCCCTCGTGTCCTGCCCAGTCCCAGGTGCCCATTTGAGGGGGGGGGGGGGGGGGGGGGGTCCCCTCGTGTCCTGCCCAGTTCCAGGTGCCCGGGGGGGGGGAGGATGGAAAGCTCTTTGAGGCTTGGGTGCTGTGTGGTTTCCAGGCTGTATGGCCATGTTCTAGCAGCATTCTCTCCTGACGTTTTGCCTGCATCTGTGGCTGGCATCTTCAGAGGATCATGCAGCCCGGAAACCACACAGCACCCAAGTGATTCCGGCCGTGAAAGCCTTCGACAATTCTTTGAGGCTTCTTGCAGGAGGGAAGGGTGGGGTATCAATCCAAACTCCGCTTCTTCTTCTTGGCTAGGTGCCCCCTACTGATACCACCCAGGTTTGGTGAAGTTTGGTTCAGGGGGTCCAAAGTTATGGACTCCCAAAGAGGGTGTTTCCAATAAGAGCCAATAGGAGATGGGGGCTACACCTTTGAGGGTCCATAACTTTGAACTCCCTGAACCAAACTTCACCCAACCTGGGAGGTATCATCAGGAGACTCTCCTAAAGATACTCTGAAAGTTTGGTGCTGCTAGCTTAACAACTGCACCCCTGACAGCAGGCACACCTCCAATTTGTGGCCGTTGTGGTGGGCGGGGAGAATGGGAAGCCGCTTTGACGATCCTTGCAGGGACCAATCCAAGCTCTTCTTGGCTAGGTGCCCCCCTGCCGCCCGTCCCCCACCCATTTTACGGCAGTCTGTCATCTCATTCCCAGGACAGGATGCATTTGTTGGACTGAATGAAGCACCTGGCTTGATTACATTGGCCCGAGCAGAGGGCAAAAATATTCCCAGGGCACAAAGGCGGGGCGATGCCTGTGGGGCCCAAACCCTCCCGTTCCTCTCACCACAGGACAAGTCAGATAAAAAGTAGGGTGTTGAATGGGCCGTCCCTGTGCTTCCAGCCTACCTCACAGGATGGTTGCGTGGATAAAAAAGGGAGAGAGGCTCTATTGCTCCCCACTGGGGGAGAAAGGCAGGCTAAAACTAGGTAAATACATAATAGAGAAAGCTGAAGGTGGGGGGGGCAGAGAAAAAGTAGGGTGTTGAATGGCTAAGAATCGGAGAATGAGGCAGGGAAAGGGAAGAGGCTGTGCGGGTTACGAGGGGGAGGGAAACAGGATATACTGTAGAGAAGCGAGAATGTGAGGTGCCGCACCCCACACGTCCTTCAGGGTTTCCTACCATGCAAGTGGGCTTTTCCTGCATTTCAGCTCAGGGTCCCCAGAAATCTTCTCCCCTTACCCCAAACCACCCCAGGAATGGTGCCTCAGCATGATTGAAGGATTGGAGCACCTTCCTTATGAGGAGAGGCTGCAGCGTTTGGGACTCTTTAGTTTGGAGAGGAGACATCTGAGGGGGAATATGATTGAAGTCTATAAAACTATGCATGGGGTAGAAAATGTCAACAGAAAGAAAATTTTCTCTCTTTCTTACAATACTAGAACCAGGGGGCATACATTGAAAATGCTGGGGGGCGGGGGGAGAATTAGGACTAATAAAAGGAAACATTTCTTCACGCAATGTGTGATTGGTGTTTGGAATATGCTGCCACAGGAGGTGGTGATGGCCGCTAACCTGGATAGCTTTAAAAGGGGCTTGGACAGATTTATGGAGAAGTTGATCTTTGGCTGCCAATCTTGATCCTCTTTGATCTGAGATTGCAAATGCCTTAGCCCAGTGTTTCCCAACCTTTTCAACGTTGCGGTACCCTTGACCTCACTCTTCATATCTCAGGGTATCCTTGAGGTTCATTTGATTTTTTTTTTGCATTTTTAAGGTTTTTTTCCTGTTTTTGGCCTGTAGGTGGGGGGAGTGGCAAGCAGGGGGAGGGGAGGGGAGTGTTGACAGCCGTGTTGTTTGTTTGCCTAAATTTGGCATGGATTGGGGGGATTTAAAGGGAGAGCTCTCTTTAAATACACCCCCACCCAATCCACACCGAATTTAGGCAATAAAACAATGCTGTTTTTCAGTGTTGTTTAAAGGAAGCCTATGAGGCTTCCAACCCCCCCCCCTTCAAAATTCATTTGATTCCGGTGGGGGGGGGGCAGGCGGTAGCATTCTCATAGTACCCCTGGCACATGCTCAGGGTACCACGGAACCCTGGTTGGGAATCACTGCCTTAGCCAGACCAGGTGCTCGGGAGCAGCAGCAGCAGAAGGCCATTGCTTTCACATCCTCTATGTACTCCTTATGTTCTCACCCTCCAGGAGCCACGGGAGACCGTGGACCCTCCTGGCTCTAATCCCCCAACCTAGGATACGATGAACTTTCCCCAGCTCTGCCCCTTTTGACTCGAAATCAGCTCTGCGGGTGGATTTTTCAATATCTGTTCCTAAAGAGACTGACCTCCACCCAGTCCTGAATGCACACATTAAAGATGCTTTGTGGCAAAGGGACAGAGTCCATTATTATTATTATTATTATTATTATTATTATTATTATTATTATTATTATTATTATTATTACAAAACTACAGATTAATATTATTAATTAGCTATTGGTGGTGGTTGCTGTGAATATTTTGAATGGATGTTATCTGACGCTTCTCAAATGTGAACTTCCTTAGTTCTTTAATTTTTGATATCCTGCTTTGAATTAAATACCCTTTGATACCCCGCTTTGAATTAAATAGAAGTTACGCTTAGACAGTGTTGTGGAGGTGGACGTGGTGAGACACAATTCCTTACCCCGTCCCCAGAAAAGACCTCCAAATTAATCGTAGGCAAGTTTGTAGCATCATTAAAGAGGCAGACAGAGTCACTTTTTTCTAAAAACAAAACAGGTGTATCTTTAAAAGCTGGGTGCATAATATAGAAAAATGATATTACAAACTACAGAAGGAACATTTGTTCTGATCCACCAGATATCTCCACTGCCTTTTGTGTTTTTCAAGTATGTTGCCCACTGCCTCTCCACCCCCCTTCCTACAGGGAGAAGACTCAAGAGGTGACCCTTTACAAGGGAAACGAGATGGAAGAGGAGATCTGTCGCTTCCGGAAGTTGCGCTATGGCGAGGCTGGCGGACCCCGAGAGGTTTGCAGCCAGCTCCATGGACTTTGCAACAGCTGGCTGAAGCCGGAGAGGCACTCCAAGAAGCAGATCCTGGATCTGGTGATCCTGGAGCAGTTCCTGACCATCTTGCCCCAGGAAATGCAGCGCTGGGTCAGAGGATGTGGGCCGGAGACCAGTTCCCAAGCGGTGGCCCTGGCCGAGGGTTTCCTCCTGAGTGAGGCTGAGGAGAAGAGGCAGGCAGAACAGGTGAGGGCTCGTCTTTCCAGGTATGTCCAATTCAAACAACAATATTTGGCCTTCTCCTAAGGCTTACCTGTCTGATATTTGTCCAAGTTTTATATAATATTGGTTTTATATAATATTGTGGTTGGTTTTATATAACATTATTATGTAATTTATTGATGTGTTCTATAGTTGTGAGCCCCCTGAGCCCTTCAGGGAAAGGGCGGCCAATAAATCGAAGGAAGGCAGGAATAAATAAATAAGTTTTAATCATCCAAATGGGAGGTTTAACAAGTTGCTTCAGCAGCCGCTTCTAAGGAATTTATTATCCCTCCAGATAACTCACCAGGGTTGAAAGGTCTGCTTATAGAAAGATGCAGAGTCTGGGAATGGGGCAGGATCCATTCCTTGGCATTGTCCATTCCATCTGTGAACTGTCTCCCTCGCTTCTGTTTCAGACATCAGGTGTGAAGGTGGAAGCAAAGTTCTCTCAGATGGAAGGAGCTCTGTGGGAGGAAGGGGAGCTGGCCCAGGGGCATACCCCCGATGCCGTCTCACCTGGTAAGGAGTCAGTGTGTCTGGGTGGGATGGGGGCACCCAGTGAATTCGACGGCAGAGAGTTCTGGCCAAGAAAAAAGTTTCTTCATCCAACTCGTGGCAGTTAGTCTTCCATAGTTGGGATGCCTGTAAAAGAGGATTAGATATATTCATGGGGGCAGTTCCTCACATTGATTTACAATATTCCTATCCCTTTTTTTTCCATCAAAGGGACTCAAGCTCGCTGAAAAAGTGGGGGGGGGGGGCGACAAATCGCATCTGGGCTCTTCAGTCTTGTGACTAAAGAAAACCTGCATGTTCTGGTCAGCACAGCTGTGAAAACCAGTTGCGAGGGGCCAGGAGCAGAAGGCAAATGTGTTTTAGGCTCATGCTTATTGGGACATCTGACGGGGCCGCTGTAGGAAACAGAGCATTGGATGAGTGATGCCAGGTTGTGGGGAGGGCCTCGGGGGGGATGTGATGCCACGTTGAAATTGCCTCTGCAAATGTGACATTTGTGAATCAGGAGATATTACCCTCAGTTTCCTGATGACCTCAATTCAGGTTTGGTTTTTTGACCTGATGCGACAAGGTGCCATCCAGTGTCATTTTGGCCTCTGTCTTTTTGTTCCACCAGCCTGGACTTCAGGGCGTGTGCAAGGGCTCACCTAGTGGGAAAAAGCATGTCTGGGCCTTTGGTCTGATCCAGCTGAGATGCTCTCAGATATTCCAGCTCCAGTGTTCACAGGACATGTTTCTAGTTTCACAGAAGCTGAAAACGTGTCAGTGGCATTTGCAGCCCCCCAGGAGCTGATGAGTCCCTTTTGCTTGTCTTCTGCCTCTCCCACAACTTTCTACAAAGTGTTACAATTCTTTTTGAGTGTACACAGGGCAAGGTTTCACAGTCCAGGAGACAGCGTTGCAAGAAGCACAGTCCACACAAGCAAACATATTAGGAAGTGGAGGCTAATTCCCTTTCTTCCGATTGTCTCCCCCTCGCAGGCAGTGAAGAGCCAGTGTTGAGCCGCACTCTTTGCGGAGGTGTGGAAACAGCTGCGGCACCTCCAGTCCAGGTGAGGGAGAGTGGGTCCCCCCTCCTTTCTCAGGTGGGCTTTCCTCCTGCAGTTGGTGCTGAGGGTCTCAGGCAAGAGGCTCTGAACGCCACTCTTTATAAACAAGCCAAACTCTCCTTCCTGCACCCTCCCAGAAGGGCATCTCTGCCTGACATGACGTCTGATGAGGGAATCTGCTTTTTCTTTCAGCCTTCGCTTACCTTTGGGGAGGTGGCCCTGTATTTCACAGAGGCAGAGTGGGCATTCCTGAAACCTCACCAAAGAGCTCTCTACGAGACTGTCATGCTGGAGAACTATGAGAACGTGGCTTCTCTGGGTAAGGAACTTTCATAGGTGCCAAAGGTTTGCCTTTGGGATGAGGTGTGAATCAAAATCCTGAACAGGTATGTGTTGTGTTGAGGCCTGTTATACTGCTTGCTCCCTGAGCCCTTCGGGGGAGGGCGGTCTATAAACCCAATAAATAATAATAATAATAATAATAATAATAACAATGATGATGATGATGATGATGATGATGATGATGATGATGATGATGATGATGATGATGATGATGATGATTATTATTATTATTATTATTGTAGAAGCCTCAGCAAGGTTGGGAGTATGGTGTGACCAGCAGCTCAGATGAGGGGAAAGGAGGTCCGATACAGGAAATATTCACCCATTAATTAGCAGTGCCTGAGGGGTGACTTGGCCTCCATGCTAAGCAGAGAATCCACTCGAGAAAAAACAAAAATGCAAGTGTAGCCTTTGGAAAGATGTTCAGTGAGAACATCACTCTTATTGCTGGAAGGCAAATTCCCTCAGGAGAGAAGCTGTGATTGCCTGAAGTGCAGGAAGACCTACAGTCAGATATCAGCCCCTTTTTTCACATCACTCAGTTGAGGAGGGATATAATCTGTCAGATTGCAAACCAAACCTTTCTGGTTTGAATGTCCCTTTACAGCATATATTCATGTACAGCAGCAAGCAAAAAAGCCACTGAAATGTGGTTCTTCAGGATGGAACTTCAAGGGAAGCTCAGAATGTGGTTTGGGTGCTAACGGGATCTCTGTTTTTACTCCATCAGGTGATGAGCAGTGGAATGAGAGGGGCAAGAAAGTGCATCTGAACGAAAGTGACAGAAGCCGAGGCAGACCTAAGAGTCAAAAGGGAATCACTTTCTCAGGGAGAAGGAAGAATAATGCACGTATTCCAAAGCAGAGAATACTGAGAGCACATCAATGCTTTTGGTGTGGAAGATTCTACAGCTGTACATCAAAGCTTCTTGTGCACCAGAAAATGCACACAAGGGAGAAACCTTTTGAATGCTCAGAGTGTGGAAAGAGATTCAGTCAGAGTGGCAATCTTCAAAGGCATCAAAGAACTCACACACAGGAGAGACCTTTTGAGTGCCCAGAGTGTGGAAAGAGATTCAGTCAGAGTGGCAGTCTTCAAAGGCATCGAAGAACTCACACACAGGAGAGACCTTTTGAGTGCCCAGAGTGTGGAAAGAGATTCAGTCGGAGTGGCAATCTTCAAATGCATCAAAGAACTCACACACAGGAGAGACCTTTTGAGTGCCCAGAGTGTGGAAAGAGATTCAGTCGGAGTGGCAATCTTCAAATGCATCAAAGAACTCACACACAGGAGAGACCTTTTGAGTGCCAACAGTGTGGAAAGAAATTCAGTCAGAGTGGCAGTCTTCAAATGCATCAAAGAACTCACACACAGGAGAGACCTTTTGAGTGCCCAGAGTGTGGAAAGAGATTCAGTCAGAGTGGCAGTCTTCAAAGGCATCGAAGAACTCACACACAGGAGAGACCTTTTGAGTGCCCAGAGTGTGGAAAGAGATTCAGTCGGAGTGGCCATCTTCAAAGCCATCAAAGAACTCACACACAGGAGAGACCTTTTGAGTGCCCAGAGTGTGGAAAGAGATTCAGTCAGAGTGGCCATCTTCAAAGCCATCAAAAAACTCACACAAAGGAGAGACCTTTTGAGTGCCCAGAGTGTGGAAAGAGATTCAGTCAGAGTGGCAATCTTCAAATGCATCAACGAACTCACACACAGGAGAGACCTTTTGAGTGCCCAGAGTGTGGAAAGAGATTCAGTCAGAGTGGCAGTCTTCAAAGGCATCGAAGAACTCACACACAGGAGAGACCTTTTGAGTGCCCACAGTGTGGAAAGAGATTCAGTCATAGTGGCACTCTTCAAATGCATCGAAGAACTCACACACAGGAGAGACCTTTTGAGTGCCCAGAGTGTGGAAAGAAATTCAGTCAGAGTGGCACTCTTCAAATGCATCAAAGAACTCACACACAGGAGAGACCTTTTGAGTGCCCAGAGTGTGGAAAGAGATTCAGTCGGAGTGGCCATCTTCAAAGCCATCAAAAAACTCACACACAACGAGGAGAGACCTTTGAGGTGCCCAGAGTGTGGAAAGAGATTCAGCTTCATAGTGGCAATTCTCAAGCAAATGCATCCAAATCGCAGACTCACACACAGTGGAGAGACCTTTTGAGTGCCCAGGGGGTGTGAGAAGATTGCAGTCAGGGTATCTTAGGTCATCAGGAAACTCACACACTCAGGAGAGACCTTTTTTGAGTGCTGAGTGTGGAAGAGATTCTAGTCGGGTAGCCATCTTCAAACCATCAAAAACTCACACAAAGAGACAGCAGGTGCTTGGAGTAGTGGGAAAAGAGATGATTCAGTCAGGAGTGGCACTCTGGGGCAAATGCATCAAAGAACTCACACACAGGAGAGAGACCTTTGAGTGCCCAGAGTGTGGAAAGAGATTCAGTCGGAGGTGGCCATCTTCAAAGCTATCAAAAAACCTTCCACACAAAGGAGAGACCTTTTGAGGTGCCCATAGAGTGTGGAAAGAGATTCAGTCAGAGTGGCACTCTCTTCAAATGCCATCAAAGAACTCACACACAGGAGAGACCTTTAGAATTTTGCCCAGAGTGTGGGAAAGAGATTCAGTCGAGTGGCCATCTTTAAAGCCATCAAAAAGCTCACACCAAGGAGAGACCTTTTGAGTGCCCAGAGTGTGGAAAAGAGATTCCAGTCGGAGTGGCCATCTTGCAAAGCCATCAAAAAACTCCTACACAAAGGAGAAAAAAAGACCTTTTGAGTGCCCAGGAGTGTGGAAAGCATCCAGCCTGCAGAAGGCCACCCCAAAGCCAATAAAAAGAACTCCGCTACTGGCTGAAAGACCTTTGAGTGCCCAGAGGTGGAAAAGGATCAGTCGGAGGGTTACCCCAGCCACCTAAAACCTTACACACAGGAGAGACCTTGATGCCCAGAGTGTGGAAAGAGATTCAGTCAGTGGCGAAATCTTCAAAGCCATCAAAAAACTCAAGCACAAAGCCAGAGAGACCTTTTGCAGTGCCCAAGAGTGTGGAAAGAGATTCCAGTCCAGAGTGGCAATCGTTCAAAATGCTTATCAACGAACCTCACACAAAGGAGAGACCTTTTGAGTGCCCAGAGTGTGGAAAGAAATTCAGTCAGAGTGGCACTCTTCAAATGCATCAAAGAACTCACACGCAGGAGAGACCTTTTGAGTGCCCAAGAGTAGTGAGAAAGAAATTCAGTCAGAGGCACTCAAATGCATCAAATCTAACTTCCACACAATAGAGAGACCTTTGAGTGCCCACAGTGTGGAAAAGAGACTAAAGGCCATAGGCATTCTCTTCAAATGCATCAAAGAACTCACACACAGGAGAGACCTTTTGAGTGCCCAGAGTGTGGAAAGAGATTCAGTCGGAGTGGCCATCTTCAAAGCCATCAAAAAACTCACACAAAGGAGAGACCTTTTGAGTGCCCAGAGTGTGGAAAGAGATTCAGTCATAGTGGCAATCTTCAAATGCATCAACGAACTCACACACAGGAGAGACCTTTTGAGTGCCCAGAGTGTGGAAAGAGATTCAGTCGGAGTGGCACTCTTCAAATGCATCAAAGAACTCACACACAGGAGAGACCTTTTGAGTGCCCAGAGTGTGGAAAGAGATTCAGTCGGAGTGGCCATCTTCAAAGCCATCAAAAAACTCACACAAAGGAGAGACCTTTTGAGTGCCCAGAGTGTGGAAAGAGATTCAGTCAGAGTGGCCATCTTCAAAGCCATCAAAAAACTCACACAAAGTAGGGACCTTTGTAGGCTTTGTCAGGGTGGTGGTCATGGGGGTCGGGCTGCCATGGGGACTGTAACTTTTGGCTCTGTGCTGCTTTTGATGATCTGGTCTGTTCGCAGCTGTCTTATCAGCCAACTGTAACCTTGGTAGTCTGGAGAACTACCTTCAAAGGAAGTTTCAACGTTTTGTTTCATATGTTGGGGGACGGACACTGTTCTATATTACCTCTGTTCTGAGAGCCTGGGCCTCAGAACAGGCTTTCGTTTCTTTCAGTTGTAATACAGCTTTGAACTTTTTAGATCTGTCTGCCTCATTGTCAATGCAGGGGAGTCCTGACAGGCTTATTGTAAGGCCCCTGTGCACTCTCAAATGAGGCCCCCCCAATTTGATCCCCATCTTCCCTTAGTGTTTTGGAAGGGCAGCCCCTGGAGAGCAGAAAGTCAAACTAGCAATCTTCAACATCATCATGCCCAGAGTGTAAAGTGAGATTCAGTTGGCATGGTTAGTTCTGAGGATTTCCAGGGAGGGGGCCCCTCACCTCTTCAGGAAGCCCTGCCCCTGGTAAAGGATGCCTGTTCGTTAGTTGGGTGCCAAAATATAAATCTCTTTTTTAAAATTCTCAGAATGCCTTCGAAGTCTCCTGTTCTGGATGAAAGGTTCAGAAAACCTCCCAATGTAATCTCGCAATCCCAACATCTAACCCAGAGAATAACGACATCATTTCCTAGGTTTAAACAGCTGGATGTGGGTTCCTACTCCTCCATGCATGTTTCGGGTGGGGTTTTGGAGCTGCAGCTGTTTAGAGGCACCACCTTCTAGTGGTTCCAGTCCTGTCTGGCTGATGGGTCCCAGAAGTGACGTTAGGGAACCACTGCTTGACACATGCCACAGGATCCCCAAGGGCTCTCTCGAGTCCTCAGTGCTTTAAGAACATAAGAACAAGCCAGCTGGATCAGACCAGAGTCCATCTAGTCCAACTCTCTGCTACTCGCAGTGGCCTACCAGGTGCCCTTGAGAGCTCACAGGCAGGATGTGAAAGTAATGGCCTTCTGCGGCTGTTGCTCCCGAGCACCTGGACTGTTAAGGCATTTGCCATCTCAGATCAAAGAGGATCAAGATTGGTAGCCATAAATCGACTTCTCCTCCATAAATCTGTCCAAGCCCCTTTTAAAGCTTTGAGTTCTGGAATATTCTGGTGGACTTTGAGTTCTGGAATATTCTGGTGGAAGTCCAGGTGGTGTCTCTTCTGGAGTCTTGGTTCAAGTGTCATATGTGAGGTTCTTCGGAAGCACTGGACGGGATCTTTTTGCAGAGTCCTCTCCTTCCTTCAGACAGGCTCCTAAGGGAGCTGGAAGGATGACGAAGTAGTGCTTAGCAGAATGACTTGTTTCGGATCCCATTGGTTTCAGATCCCGTCGAAGTAAACTTTCCTTTTGACCACACTGTTTGAGGAGGTTGACAGAGATGTGGAGAGTGAAAATTTGGTTGTACTGCTGAATGTTCAATTTTCAAATAGTTCTTCTTTCCTAAAATTGGTAGTAAACAGATACCATTGCAAATAAAATATTAGGTCGATTTGGCATTTTGTAATTGTAATGAATGTTGTTCTGATAAGAACGTGGTTGCCATTTGGCTACCACAGGAAACGGTGCCGAGGCTTTCATGCCTTAGTGAAAGGACTAATAAAAAGGACTAATAAAAGGAAACACTTCTTCACACAACGTGTGATTGGTGTTTGGAATATGCTGCCACAGGAGGTAGTGATGGCCACTCACCTGGATAGCTTTAAAGGGGGCTTGGACAGATTTATGGAGGAGAAGTCGATCTATGGCTACCAATCTTGATCTGCCTTGATCTCAGATTGCAAATGCCTTAGCAGACCAGGTGCTCAGGAGCAGCAGCAGCAGAAGGCCATTGCTTCCACCTCCTGCATGTGAGCTCCCAAAGGCACCTGGTGGGCCACTGCGAGTAGCAGAGTGCTGGACTAGATGGACTCTAGTCTGATCCAGCAGGCGAGTTCTTATGTTCTTATGTTCACTGCTGTCGTCTGGACAACCAAGAGCAAGGCTCCCCTCCCTTTTGATCCTGGGGGTGAGACTCCAAAAAGGCTGCTGCAAGAGGTGGAGACAAAGGGGGGGGGGGAAGAGGGGTAAACAAAAGTAGGAAGAGGACAGAGAATAAAACAAACATGAGTGGCAGCTGCCTCTGACGTAGACTCGACAGCCGGGACTGAGGAAATCCTGGAAGGGTTTTAGGGGGGCCTGGAAGGGAAGGGATAACTCTCTCCTACACTGGACCGCTCTGCAGGGGGGGGGTTGTCTCTGTGTGCCACTTGCAGAGCTGGGCCAGCAAAGAGGTCAGTCCTGTTCTCAAGAAGGACTGTTTGCTCTGCATCTCACACCTGGCCGCATGGCAGCATCTCCAGCAAGGGTCAGGGGTGGATCAGGTTTCACTCCCCCAGGGACCAATTCTCAGATGATCTCCTGGGCAAGCCCAGCTGAAAGGCATGTGGCCATCAGGTTAGAGGTCTGGCTATATGGAGAGGGCTTTATGGCAGCTGTGGCGTAGGAGGTTAAGAGCTCGTGTATCTAATCTGGAGGAACTGGGTTTGATTCCCAGCTCTGCTGCCTGAGCTGTGGAGGCTTATCTGGGGAATTCAGATTAGCCTGTGCGCTCCCACACACGCCAGCTGGGTGACCTTGGGCTAGTCACAGCTCTTCTGAGCTCTCTCAGCCCCACCCACCTCACAGGGTGTTTGTTGTGAGGGGGGAAGGGCAAGGCGATTGTAAGCCCCTTTGAGTCTCCTGCAGGAGAGAAAGGGGGGATATAAATCCAAACTCCTCCTCCTCCTCCTCCTCCTCCTCCTCTTCTTCTTCTTCTTCTTCGAAGGGTTTGTGCCCTCTCTGGGTCTCTGTTCAACTCAGCTCCTGTGGGGATGGGAAAGTGTTTTTGTGGAGATTTCTGTCTATTCTGGAAACACTTTTCCTTGGAAATGGTACTTGGGATTCCTCTGGAGCAGGAAGAACTGTCCAACTACAGCAACATTATCAAAACCTAAAGGATTGTCCACAGGAGGGCCTGTTACATATCCCAGGACTGCCATGGAACCATCATGATGTACGTGCCACTTCCAAAATTATGTTTGCTCCTGAGCATGAGCAAATTGCTTTCTCAGCCTTGCTGAGTAACCACAATAAGCCCGTTCACTCCCGGGATTGGAGAGGAGATTTGTCTGGCCTTGAAAGAAACACCCATTAAATTGCATCCTTTTTACAGCAGCGTTAAAAATAAGGGCTTTAAATACTTAAGCTCTTGAAGGGTTAAAAGAAAACTAGATTTTCTGGATGGGTTTCAATAGATCTGAGATTGCAAAGGCCTTAGCAGACCAGGTGCTCAGGAGCAGCAACAGCAGCAGGCCATTGCTTTCACATCCTGCATGTGAGCTCCCAAAGGCACCTGGTGGGCCACTGCGAGTAGCAGAGTGCTGGACTAGATGGACTCTGGTCTGATCCAGCAGGCTCTTATGTTCTTAGATCAGCTTGGGGGGGGGGGGGTGTTAAGAACATAAAAAATAGTTTACTGGGTTGGACCAGAGTCCATCTAGTCCAGCACTCTGCTACTTGCAGTGGCCCACCAGATGCCTTTGGGAGCTCACATGCAGGATGTGAAAGCAATGGCCTCCTCCTCCTGCTGCTGCTCCCGAGCACCTGGCCTGCTAAGAGATTTGCAATCCGTGGAGGCTTATCTGGGGAATTTAGATTAGCCTGTACACTCCCACACATGCCAGCTGGGTGACCTTGGGCTAGTCACAGCTTCTCAGAGCTCTCTCAGCCCCACCTACCTCACAGGGTGTTGTGAGGGGGAAGGGCAAGGAGATTGTAAGCCCCTTTGAGTCTCCTGCAAGAGAGAAAGGGGGGATATAGATCCAAACTCTTCTTCTTCCCAGCCCTATTTCACAAAGGGTCTATTGTGGAGAAAGGAAGGACAGGAGTTCATTTGTATGCCACTTTGAGAGTCCCTACAGTAAACAAACTCTTCATAATAAACTTTGAGCTTCATACCAACGAGGTCCATAGCTTCAGTCTGAGCTTCAGCTTAAAGGACAACCCTAAATTGTCATAAATGACCTGGAAGTAGGGGTGGGTAGCGTGGTGGCCAAGTTTGCGGATGATACCAAATTATCTCACCTTAATATGCAACTTATCCCTGAAATCAGCCTCCATCCCTGAAGACTGGAAGATGGCCAATGTCACACCAATCTTTAAGAAAGGATCTAGGGGGGATCCAAGAAATTACAGGCCAATCAGTTTGACATCTGTTCCTGGTAAATTAGTAGAATCTATCATTAGAGATAAAATTATAAAACATGTAGAAAAGCAAGACTTGCTGAGGAAGAGTCAGCATGGCTTTTGCAGAGGCAAGTCCTGTCTTACAAACTTACTAGAGTTCTTTGAGGGTGTAAACAGGCATGTGGATAAGGGGGAACCAGTGGACATTGTCTACCTGGATTTCCAAAAGGCTTTTGACAAAGTTCCTCACCAGAGACTGTTGAGAAAACTCAGCAATGAAGGAATAAGAGGGGAAGTCCTCCTATGGATTCAAAACTGGTTGAGGAACAGGAAGCAAAGGGTGGGTGTAAATGGGAAGTTCTCACAATGGAGAGATGTAGGGAGTGGTGTCCCCAAAGGATCCGTTTTGGGACCAGTGCTCTTTAACCTATTCATAAATGACCTGGAAGCAGGGGGATAGCATGGTGGCCAAGTTTGCGAATGATACCAAATTATGTAGTGTGGTGAGGATTGCGAAGAGCTCCAAGCGGACCTTGATAAATTAGGTGAGTGGACTAAGAAATGGCAAATGCAGTTTAATGTAGCAAAATGTAAAGTGGTGCACATAAGGGCAAAAAATCCAAACTTCACATACACACTACAGGGGACAGTGCTATCAGTCACAAAACCAGGAAAGGGATTTGGGCATCTTACCGTGTTTCCCCGAATATAAGAAGGTGTCTTATATTAATTTTGGCTCCCAAAGATGCGCTATGTCTTATTTTCAGGGGATGTCTTATTTTTCTGCGCTCTGTTCCGTCGGGCATGCTTCCAAACAAAAACTTTGCTACGTCTTACTTTCGGGGGATGCCTTATATTTTGCACTTCAGCAAAACCTCTACTACGTCTTATTTTCAGGGGATGTCTTATATTCGGGGAAACAGGGTAGTTGGTAGTTCCATGAGAATGTCAACTCAATGCATGGCTGCTGTGAAAAAGGCAAACTCTATGCTGGGGATAATTAGGAAAGGAATTGATAATAAAACTGCAAATATTGTCATGCCCTTAATAAAGCAGTGGTGCGACCGCACTTGGAGTACTGTGTTCAGTTCTGGTCGCCGCATCTCAAAAAGGATATCGAAGAGTTAGAAAAAGTGCAGAGAAGGACAATGAGGATGACTGAGGGATTGGAGCACCTTCCTTACGAGGAGAGGCTGCAGCGTTTGGAACTGTTTAGTTTGGAGAGGAGACGTCTGAGGGGGGACATGATTGAAGACTATAAAATTATGCATGGGGTAGACAATGTTGACAGAGAGAAATTTTTCTCTCTTTCTCACAATACTAGAACCAGGGGGCATCCATTGAAAATGCTGGGGGGAAGAATTAGGACTAATAAAAGGAAACATTTCTTCACACAATGTGTGATTGGTGTTTGGAATATGCTGCCACAGGAGGGGGTGATGGCCACTAACCTGAATAGCTTGAAAAGGGGCTTGGACAGATTTATGGAGGAGAAGTCGATCTCTGGCTCCCAATCTTGATCCTCCTTGATCTGAGGTTGCAAAGGCCTTAGCAGACCAGGTGCTCAGGAGCAGCAGCAGCAGAAGGCCATTGATTTCGCATCCTGCACGTGAGCTCCCAAAGACACCTGGGGGGCCACTGCGAGTAGCAGAGTGCTGAACTAGATGGACTCTGGCCTGATCCAGCAAGGGTCTTTCTTATGTTCTTAGGTTACCCATGATGCGTTTGAGTATCTGGAAGTGGAACTGTTGGCCCTTGAACTCTTTCTCATGCACCATTTCCCCATTCAAAAATTGTTCCTTTATGTTGCATAAGGTCTTGGAAGGGAAACCATGGGTCTCCTGGATTTTTGCAGATAAATCAGGGACCCCTAGCACCATGCACTAAAAAATGTGAGAAACAAGCACAACGGAAACTACTGAGGTTTGAGGAGGTGAAAAATGTCTGTATTGCCAAAGGATTTCACGGCTGGAATCAACTGGCTGTTGTGAGTTTTCCAAGCTGCCTCCTCGTGGTCTGGTAGTTTCCCCCCCTAAAGTTTCACCCACATCTATGGCTGGCATTGTTCAGAGGCATCTCACGGTAAGATGTGTTTCTCTCTGTGGCACGCAATGAAGATGGCACCCATAGATGCAGGCGAAATGTTAGGAGCTAAAACTACCAACCATGGTCATGTAGTCTGGAAAACCCACAACAGCCAGTTGAGAAATCTCTGCTGAATAGGCCCGGTACACTGGTGCGTCCTCCACCCCGCCCCGCCCCGCCCCGCCCTCACCATACCCCCACGGGTGCACACCCAGTGCGTAGTGCACCCCCCTGTCCCCTTGGAGCTACGCCTCTGCAGTTATCCCTTGTGCTGGCACAGGCCGGGACACCTGGATTTAAAGCAGAGCTCAGTGTAAGCACATAAGTTCAAGTATGTTGCATGCTTATAAAACTGAATGTACTGTGTGAATACAACCACCGGTAGCAGCTATTCCGGCTTCACTCTGGATTTAAGACCTTGTAATCCTGAACTGCTTGAAGTGAACAAGAAGTCACTGGACTCGATGGCTGTAAAAATCCTTAAAAGCTTTTCAAAGTGCTCCTGTAAAATCCACGCGCGATGCTCAGAGGTGCACGTTCTCATGGGCTGACTCGAGACCATTGTTTCTAGTCATCCCATATACTGCCCCGTTCATTAAGAGACTGAAATAAACTGGCGAGACGTCTACGAACCCTTAATAGGGCTGCGAGGTTTTCTTATTATCGGGCTGAGTGATGCATATTATCCGTGAAAATATTTTTTATTTTATTTTAAGTGCTTTTCCAAGACATAAACCGTGCTGAAGCTGCATGACCACAGACACTGACGCAGATGAATATTTAACAGAGAAATTGCCAGATTACATCGTAGGTTCCAAAACAGCGCTAGAGGGGGGTGGGGGGGCTGGACAGCCATTCTCTTAATTCAACAAGGTATATTATTTAATTTATCCAAACCCGACGTCCTCTTGCAAGACCAGGAAAAGAAGCCAGGAAAAAGACCCAGACTGAGTAAAACTAGAACGGCCTGATCCTTTTCCTTTTGGTTAATGTTTCCATTAGGAGCACATCCAAACTGCTCTGCAATAAAAGCAAGACTGTCCGGGGATTTGGAGACAGACTTGGACGCTTCAAGTTTACAGGTTGCTCCGAAGGCACGGTAGCATTCCCATCACTGCCAGCCACACGCATTTTACAAGCTGGGCCTGTGTTTGGCCAACTGACCGGTCAGGCAGGCCTTGACTGGACTGAAGGGAAAGAACAGGCTGACTGAAACTCAGCCCAGGATGGAGTAGGCAGTGCAGCTGGTGATGCGCAGCTAAATTTGGCCCCTTGCAGGCTTCCTAGAATAATCCCTAGTTATAAGGACTCTTCTCACTCTAGAAACGCACCCAGACATTTTTTACCAACAGGAGAGATGGGCAAATGACTCTGTCCCTGTTTCCCCAGAGTTAAAACCCAGCGGCTTGGGCAGAGAGCCTATTAATTTGTTTGTTTGTTTGTTTGTTTGCTTACTTGTTTGACCTGTCTGCCTCCCTGCTACAGGGGTCAGTGCTATCAGTCACAGACCAGGAAAGGGATTTGGGCGTCTTAGTTGATAGTTCCATGGGAATGTCAACTCAATGCATGGCGGCTGTGAAAAAGGCAAACTCTGTGCTGGGGATCATTAGGAAAGGAGTTGATAATAAAACTGCAAAGATTGTCATGCCCTTATATAAAGCAGTGGTGCGACCGCACTTGGAGTCCTGTGTTCAGTTCTGGTCGCCACATCTCAAAAAGGATGAGGAGATAGAAAAAGTGCAGAGAAGGGCAACGAGGATGATTGAAGGATTGGAGCACCTTCCTTATGAGGAGAGGCTGCAGCGTTTGGGACTCTTTCGTTTGGAAAGGAGACGTCTGAGGGGGGATATGATTGAAATCTATAAAATTATGCATGGGGTAGAAAATGTTGACAGAGATAAATTTTTCTCTCTTTCTCACAATACTAGAACCAGGGGGCATCCATTGAAAATGCTGGGGGGAAGAATTAGGACTAATCAAAGGAAACACTTCTTCACGCAACGTGTGATTGGTGTTTGGAATATGCTGCCACAGGAGGTGGTGATGGCCACTAACCTGGATAGCTTTAAAAAGGGCTTGGACAGATTTATGGAGAAGTCGATTTATGGCTACCAATCTGATCTGAGATTGCAAATGCCTTAACAGTCCAGGTGTTCAGGAGCAGCAGCAGCAGAAGGCCATTGCTTTCACCTCCTGCACGTGAGCTCCCAAAGGCACCTGGTGGGCCACTGCGAGTAGCAGAGTGCTGGACTAGATGGACTTTGGTCTGATCCAGCAGGCTAGTTCTTGTGTTCTTGTGTTCCCTCCCCCCAAATGGGCTCAGGGTAGTTTACAGCAAAACAGATTTAAAAACCCTGCACAATTAAGAAGCTTCAGGGGTGCTTTAAAATAGTTCTTTTTTAAAAAAAATTAATTGAGAATTTAGACAATACATAAAACAAAGTCGATAATATTATATTGGATACGAAGCATAACATAGGTTCTCTTCTTAGGTTGAAGGGTTGAAGGGAATAAACAATAGAAAGGAAATAGTCCAGAAATGTTATAAAATATTACTAAATATTTTTATAAACGCTATATCCCATACCATACCCTCCCACCATGGCACCATAATATCAGAGAACCTTATGATTGCTATACAATTAAAAACAAAGTTTCTCAAACAACAGGATGTAATAAATTCCCCCCACTCTCTTTCTTATACACCCTGCACTAACCCCCTCTGACTTCCCCTACAGATTAATAGTATATAAAAGGGGAAAAAACTGTTCCGTGAAGAAGAAGAAGAAGAAGAGGAGGAGGAGCAGGAGGAGTTTTGGATTTATATCCCCCCTTATATCCTGCAGGAGACTCAAGGGGGCTGACAATCTCCTTGCCCTTCCCCCCTCACAACAAACACCCTGTGAGGTGGGTGGGGCTGAGAGAGCTCTGAGAAGCTGTGACTAGCCCAAGGTCACCCAGCTGGCATGTGTGGGAGTGTACAGGCTAATCTGAATTCCCCAGATCAGCCTCCACAGCTCAGGCGGCAGAGCTGGGAATCAAACCCAGTTCCTCCAGATCAGAGTGTACCTGCTCTTAGCCACTACGCCACTGCTGCTCCCAGTTAACCCGAACTACTGTCTAAAACATATAAAAGTGAAGTTAGTCAATATTCTACTGGATTAGTTATTATCTCATATTTCTGTGAAATATATTGAAACCAAGGTTTCCATTTAGTCTTCGAATAAATGTTTCTTCAATTGATTTCCTTGTCTGTCCATAACTTTCGTCTCCCATTCTTCTATCATAGGTATATTTTCAGTTTTCCAGTATTTGGCGAATGTTATCCGAACTGCAGCTGTCATATACAGGAATAAATGTTTATATTCTTTTAAATTCTCTACTCCTTCCAACCACGAATCTAAAAGGTAGGTTAAGGATGCCTTTCCAAATTGTACTTTTAAGATTTTTATTATATGTTCACGAATTCTAATCCAGGATCTGTTTCCTTCTCTACAGGACCACCACATATGAAAAAAATGTTCCCGTCTCTATTTTGCATTTCCAACATAACGGTAAGTATCCCTTTCGGCTTTTTGCTAATGTTATGGGTGCTGTATTATGTTCTGTAAAATAGTTCCGACTGAGGTGTATGAGGGCAAATAGGAAGGAAAAGGAAAGTCAAAGCAGGGCCAGCTATGATGGATCATGACAGAGGTGGGATCCAGCAGGTTCTCACAGGTTCCCGAGAGTAGGTTACTAATTATTTGTGTGTGCCGAGAGGGGGTTACTAATGGGTGATTTTGCCACGTGATTGTTGCCTTAGTTACGCCCCTCCTCTCAGCAGTAGCGCGCAGAACTTGAAGCAGTCTAGCAGGAGGTGCACCGGCGTACGTGGCAGCCTGCGCCTGCGTGCATTCGTTTCCCGCCCAAGGACCGGCACAGCGGCTGCGTCCTTGCCACAGCCCCGCCCAGGAATGCCCCGCCCCCCGGAATGCCCAGCCACTCCTCCGTCATGCCCCGCCCAGCCCCATTGGCGCTACGCCACAGTTTGAATCCCACCACCATGGGAACCTGTTACTAAAATGTTTGGATCCCACCACTGGATCGTACTGTTGTTGTGGTCCTCAGCCACAGGCCCGGTGGGACCCACCTCTCTCTTGCAGGCCCTGTGGAACTGAGGCATGATGTCCTGCAGAGCCCAGGGGGGCATTCCTCAGAGCTCTCCATCAGACCTGGTCTAGGACAGCAAGAGGTCTTTTGGGCCAGGGATCCCAGGGAAGTTGGCGGGGGGGGGGGGCAGTATTTGGCCCATGGCTGAGTTGTGGGAGGGGAGGGGTCTCCGAGGGGTACAGCTTGGCAACCCCTGCCCTCCAAAGCCGCCCTTTCCTGCAGGGGTCCTATTGAGCTGCACTGCCAGGGGGAGAGGCCAAGAAGGCCCACCTGCAAGCGGCCCACCCACCCGGAGGCAGAGCCCACCGCTGCGCTCCTGCGGCCGACCAGCTCAAGCGGGAGCCGCCCTCCCAAGAGAGCCAAGCAAGCCCCCAGGTGCGATCCCTCCCGGCCGGCCCCGCCTGGAGGTTGGCGACTGAGGAGGCGCGCGGGGCGAACGCGGGAGGGGAGGGCGGCCGCGCTGCCAGGCTGAGCGGCGCTCTGCGGATGCTCAGAGGCCCTAGCTGCGACTTCCTCCGCAGGGGCGGGCTGGGACAGGCGGGCGACTGGACGGCGCGGGCAGGAGCGGTGCCGGCGCCCGGGAGGGAGGGAGGGGAGGGGGGTGCTGCTGGAGGGGAGGGAGGCCCGGGGAGCTCTTCCTCCTCCTCCTCCTCCTCCTCCTCCCGCAGCTGCTGCTGCTGCTTTGGGGCCGGGCGCGGGGCAGGCGCTGCATTTGCATGCGACTCAGACGGGCCCGTCGGTGCGTCTTTGCGCGCCGCCCCGGAGGGCTGGCCGAGGCGGAGCCGGCGCGCGGCGCGGGGAGGGGCGGCCGAGTTTGCAGGCGCCGCCGAGGGCCGAAGGGATCTCCTCCTCCTCCTCTTCCTCCTCCTCCTCCGCCGCCGCCGCTTTGTGCCGGGCCCGGTCCGGTCCGGTCTGGGGGGGGGGGGGGGTGCAGCCGCCGCCGCCTCGGCCGCCACCATGTCGTCGATCCTGCCCTTCACGCCGCCGATCGTGAAGCGGCTGCTGGGCTGGAAGAAGGGCGAGCAGAACGGCCAGGAGGAGAAGTGGTGCGAGAAGGCCGTCAAGAGCCTGGTCAAGAAGCTCAAGAAGAGCGGCCAGCTGGACGAGCTGGAGAAGGCCATCACCAGCCAGAGCGCCGCCACCAAGTGCATCACCATCCCCAGGTGCGCGCCCTGCCCCGGGCCTCGGCTGGACGGGGCGGGGCGGGGGTCCCTCGCGGGGCTTGGGAAAGGCGGGGTCCGTGGGGGGGGGGGCGGGGGCGGCACACACTCTCGCCGTCGGGCTTTGCCTGCCGCGCAACAGCTGGCTCAAGCAGATCCCAACTCACCCGGTGAGTATCACTTTAACATTATCTTGCTATCACAAATATACAAAAAATGTTTAGCGAGTGCACCGTCAGGTATGGCTATAAAACCTCTAGATTAGGTTTTTATTTCGGCCGTCCTTTGCCAAGCCAAGAATTGTTGTGCAAAGTATTCTTTTTCTTACTCCTCTAGGACAGTGGTGGCGAACCTTTTCGAGACCGAGTGCCCAAATTGCAACCCCAAACCCACTTATTGATCACAAAGCGCCAACAACAATTTAACCGAATACTGAGGTTTTCGTTTAGAAAAAACGGTTGGCTCCGAGGCGCACATTACTTGGGAGTAAGCTTGGTGAAGCAACCGTGCAACGCTTCGAATGGGTGTATCACGACCCTAGGAGGGTTTACTCAGAAGCAAGCCCCATTGCCAGTAACCGAGCTTACTCCCAGTTCATGCCCAGGCTAGCCTAGATGTGTGTGTGTGGTGGGGGGGTGTGTGTGGTGATTTTCCACCCCCCTCCCACATGATGAACTCTGTGCACGTGTGCCCACAGAAAGGGCTCTGAGTGCCACCTCTGGCACCCGTGCCATAGGTTCACCACCGCTGCTCTAGGAGCACAACTGTTTTTTCTTACACTAGATAGTTTCCAAACTGAATTTCAAGTTTCACTTCTTTGAATAGTCCTTCTCTCTGGATATCAGGATCTCGTGCGAGAGCAAGTAAGTAAGAAAAAGAATACTTTGTACAACAATTATTGGCTTGACAAAGGACTGACCGAAATAAAAACCTAATCTAGAGGTTTTATAGCCATACCTGACAGTGTACTCGCTAAACATTTTTTGTATATTTGTGATGGTAAGATAATGTTAAAATGATACTCACCTAGTGAGTTGGAGTACGCATGGGTGTAATATTTGTGACAGTACCTGTTGTACACCTGCCTTGATTATTATGGTGGTATCAAGGAGATCCCCAGCAGGGCCGGGAGGGAGCTTGGTGCAGCCGGGGGAGGAGGCCGACTAGACCCCTTTTGGGTGGCCCTGCTGCCCCGACTCAGCTTTTGCCCTGTGGGATGAGCGGGCCTTCCCTGGCATGGCTTGCTGGGGGGCGGGAAGGGTGCGGGACAATATCTCCCCAGTCTCTGAGACTAGCCCCGACGACGTTCAGGGCTGAGACCTCGATTCTTGGCCTGCTTTCTTGGAAGCCAATTTCAAGGGGGACCTTCTGGACAAGTTGGACTCCTGCCCGTCCGCTCCGGGTCCGGATCAGATGGCTAGATGGAGCCTCTGTGTTCAGAGGCAGTGGCCCTTCCTCGGTGGCACGCTGGGCCTTGCCCGCCCGGACGGCTGGCTCCTGCTGAAAGAGAGAGCTGGTCTAGAGGAGTCTCGTTCTGGGCTAGTGAGACAAGTAGCCAGAGGAGGTACTGAAGGACTCCGTGGTCTGGGGAGAAGCATTCCGAGCTCCAAACCCACTGATCTCAAACTGTGGTAAACCCAAGAAGCGGTAGTCAGATGGGGAGTCCCTGGCTGTCACTATTTCCAGAGGCAAAGGGCATTTGACAGAGGATGCTCAGGAAGCAAGAACTTAGACCTCCAAACTCTTGTTGGGTCTCTGGGGTTGTACGGTGCTTGCATCCAGCTGGCTGTGGATCATTTCTCATCCGCATGGAGGCAAATATTAAGCTTATTTGGGGCTTTGGAGTTTTCCCAAGACACCAGAGTGATGGGTAGAATAGTCTGTCGAGGCAAACAGTATTCTTTTTGGAAGCCTTACCGTCTAAGTGGGGGTCGTGCCCTAGATGGCCTAGGAGCACAACTGGCTGAACTGGGCAGGGTGGTGGTCATTGATCAGGAGTCATTTTGTGTGGCCAGACAAAGCTGTCGCACATACTCACGTTCATCCTTGTGCGTCTAAGCTGGAAATGTGCACATCTCAGTGGCTGTTTCCGAGTGTGTTTGGGGGCAGGGAGCGTCCTGCAGTTCAGTTTTGCGACTCTCGAGTCTGTTCGGTACCTTGTTTCAGTTTTGAGAGACAACCCAGACCCTTTCGATGCAAAGTTCCTGTTGGCTGATCCCGAAAGCGGTGAAATTGTGGTGTTCCCTGTTTGTTTGTGTCGCTGCCACTTGCTTTCCTAAGGCTCCACAAATGTGTGCCTGGCCTGTCAGAATGATTTAGCACCGAGTGGCTGGCGTGGACAAAGAGGCATCTGTTATCTGGAGCAGCCGGAATGTGTGGTTCTTCAGGAAAGTGTGTAGCGTATCATAATTTTCCCCCATAAGACACAAGCACAGCTTCTGACGCGCACCCGTTCGTTTGATCCGGGTCGACGTCTTCTCCTGATCAACTTTGGCGGGGGAAGGGGCACGATCAGGAATCGTATATTCCCTGTGTGTATCTGGGTGGAAAATGGGCAGGTTTTGCTGAAGACCTCGACTAATCGCGGCATCTGTGGCTGGAATTTTTTTCTCTCTAATAGATTATGCCCAGAGTGTGTGTTGGAGTGAGTGAGTCAAGCGGGGTGTGTGTGTGTGTGTGTGTGTGTGAGAGAGAGAGAGAGAGAGAGAGAGAGAGAGTCTCCTTTACTATAGGGATGGGGAGAAAATTCTCTCCAAATGTTCTTTTTTCTTTGCACGCTCTCTCCTCTGAGTTTCAAAGATTGACTGAGAGGGAGCTAACCCATGAATGCGCCTAAACCCAGATCATTATCATCATCATCATCATCATCATCATCATCATCATCATCATCATCATCATCATCATCATCATCATCATCATCATCATCATCATCATTATTAATTGTATTTATAAACTGCCCTCCCCCCCCAAGGGCTCAGGGCGGTGAACAAAACAAATAGTTAGAGCACAGATAAAATCAGTAAATAATCATTAAATATGGCTCTATATGTTAAAATCAACCCCATTAAAATGCAGCATCCTAATCAAATATACTGATGGCGTCCTACTAGAAATCCCCTAACAAAAAGGGGGGGGAAGGGAAGGGGAGAGAGGGAACAGCAGGGTCCACAGATGTTATGAAAAGGAGGAGGGGGGGCATCAGCGGCCGGACTCCCCAAAAGCCCGGTGGAACAGCTCCGTCTTGCAGGCCCTGCGAAATTCATTAATGTGTGTGTGTGTTGGGATGAAGCTGCCGTGTACACCTCAGAACTTGTCTAGGGAAGTTTTCTCTACCCTGTCCTTAACCCTCCTTCTGAAATCCTTGGGCCCAGAAGTTTCCGTGTGCCAGTAATGTACTCTATCATTGGCTGTCTCTCTTCCTCAGTCGGGCAGTTTTTCCCCGTGAAACCCCTGCACCATCTTTCTCTGCATGAATGAGCACTACTCTGTGTGGACGGAGCTTCTGGAGAGACTTGGTCAAGGTAAAGGCAATCCCCTCGCAAGCGCCGCGCCATTACCGGCCCAGGGAGTGACATCACGTCACAGCGTTCACTGGGCAGTCTTTGTTTACCGTTGCCTCGGCCTTCCCGAAAAGGAGACTTTCTCCCAATCCCAGCGCTGCAGATGTGATAGGCTTTGGAGGCATGTGCCTTCTATTATACTCTGGTTTTCTTCTGTGCAGTAACCACGGCCGTACCAGATGGCTAGGAAAGAAAAAAAAAGACTTCCCCTTCATCGTTGCAGCTGTGAGCTCAGGGTCTGTTTCCTCCCCCTCTTGCCCCCAGATTGGAGCTGGAAAGGTCTCGCTATCCGTGAGCTCCTCAGAGTTTGCGTTACTTCCTTACGCCCCGCCCCTCCCCAGGCGGTTTTTACTCACAACAGTGTGGAAAAATCCCTGGTCAGTTTTCCCCTGGCTTCCCCGTAACAATGGAAATTGTGTTTTGTTTGGTTGCTTTCACTCTCTCTCTCTCTCTCTCTCTCTCTCTCTCTCTCTCTCTCTCTCTCTCTCTCTCTCTCTCTCTCTCTCTCTCTCTCTCACTCACTCACTCTCTCTCTCACTCTCTCACTCTCACTCCTATGAACATAAGAACTAGCCTGCTGGATCAGACCAGAGTCCATCTAGTCCAGCACTCTGCTACTTGCAGTGGCCCACCAGGTGCCTTTGGGAGCTCACGTGCAGGAGGTGAAAGCAATGGCCTTCTGCTCCTGAGCACCTGGTCTGCTAAGGCATTTGCAATCTCAGATCAAAGAGGATCAAGATTGGGAGCCATAGATCGACTACTCCTCCATAAATCTGTCCAAGCCCCTTTTAAAGCTTTCCAGGTGAGTGGCCATCACCACCTCCTGTGGCAGCATATTCCAAACACCCATCACACGTTGCGTGAAGAAGTGTTTCCTTTTATTAATCCTAATTCTTCCCCCCAGCATTTTCAATGGATGCCCCCTGGTTCTAGTATTGTGAGAAAGAGAGAACAATTTCTCTCTGTCAACATTTTCTACCCCATGCATAATTGTATAGACTTCAATCATATCCCCCCTCAGACGTCTCCCCGCCCCCCCCCTCTCTCTCTCTCACACACACACACACACACACACACACAACATATTTTGGCCTGGGTCTGCCCTGTGGGTTCAGCATTGGGTCATGGCCTTGGGTGTCCTCCGGCTATGACACTTTTCTGCCGCAGATTGACTTCTGCTTGCGAAGTTTAGTGGAGGCAACTCCACACACACGCCACTGCTCACGCACAGACTGAATTCCTTCTGCCTAGCTGCCGGCGGTGATGAAAGGGTTAAACCAGCGCCACGATCCTTGGCCTGCGGTGGGGTTGTCGGATTAGCTCGTAACGCTGTCGAGATGTATTACCTGGCACAAAAAAACTGTGGGGTGAAGAATCCGCTCTGTTGTATAAGCAACACGGTCAAAGAAGACCATGTGGAGGTTTGGCCAGCCCACCTGTTGCCGCGTGAATCTGCCCACGGTCGCTTGTCCTGGCCAAGGGGCTTACAAGGGGGGGAACCAGGAACATATTTTGGCCTGGAGTTTTTATGGCTGATATTGGCTCCTGTCCACTTCGTGTTAACTCCTCACTTGCTATGTTTCCTGACTTGTTTTGTTAGGCGCTTGCAAGTTGAAAATTGTGGATTTGGTATTTTTAAAAAGTTTTTAATTTATTTCACTTAAACCGTTTTTAAGCCCCATTTCCACCCGATCCGAGTCCCCGATTTTTACTCTTTTATCACTTGAAATACTTTTTGGGGGATATGGGATAT
Organism: Sphaerodactylus townsendi; assembly: GCF_021028975.2. Classification (NCBI taxonomy): domain Eukaryota; kingdom Metazoa; phylum Chordata; class Lepidosauria; order Squamata; family Sphaerodactylidae; genus Sphaerodactylus; species Sphaerodactylus townsendi. Next base: position 4,147,359 of record NC_059441.1, read on the forward strand.
TTTCTTTGATCAGTAACTAACTCGATGGAGTACACGGGAGGATAAACCAACTTTTAGTGGAGTGCAAAAGCCAAATCTTGGAAGGCTGGATCTGAAGCATGAATTCACTACATCCATGTCTGTTGGAGGATCAAAGTATTCTGGAAAGAGAACCAGTGCTGGGCGCTGTGAGTTTTCCGGGCGGTGTATCCGTGGTCTGGTAGATTTTGCTCCTAATGTTTCACACACATCTTCAGAGCTTCAGAGGAACCGGGTTTGATTCCCAGCTCTGCCGCCTGAGCTGTGGAGGCTTATCTGGGGAATTCAGATTAGCCTGTGCACTCCCACACACGCCAGCTGGGTGACCTTGGGCTAGTCACAGCTTCTCGGAGCTCTCTCAGCCCCACCCACCTCACAGGGTGTTTGTTGTGAGGGGGGAAGGGCAAGGAGATTGTAAGCCCCTTTGAGTCTCCTGCAGGAGAGAAAGGGGGGATATAAATCCAAAACTACTCTTCTTCTTCTTCTTCTTCTTTTTCTTCTTCTTCCTCTTCTTCTTCTTCTTCTTCTTCTTCTTCTTCTTCTTCTTCTTCTTCTTCTGTTTCACCTGCATCTGTGGCTGGCATCTTCAGAGGTGTATCACAGAGGGAAGTCTAACACTTCCTTCTGTGATACACCTCTGAAGATTCCTTCTGTGATACACCTCTGAAGTCTAAGACTTCCCTCTGTGATACACCTCTGAAGATGCCAGTCACAGATGCAGGCGAAACATTAGGAACAAGATCCACCAGACCACGGCCACGCAGCCCAGAAAACCCACCAGAACCAATTCTTGGAGCCATCGCACCATATACAACATGGAAATTCAGAAGGCCTCCCGAATTGCAAGATACCTTGTCAGAATCAAGCTCTTCCGACATCCATCACATGGTCCTTAAGACATATTAAAACAGATTTAAAGTGACGAGCGTTTTCTTTCTTTAAAGGAGCACATTACTGTTACGTAGGCCTTTGTTTTAATTAAATTCGGTATTGAAATCCTACACTGAGACACAGAGAAACATATCTTACCAAACATGCCTCTGAAGATGACAACGATAGAAGCGGGTGAAACCTTAGGAGCAAAGCCCACCAGACCTCGACCGCACGGCCTGGGAAACCCACAACAGCCAGTTGATTCATGAATGCCTTTGACAGAACCAGCTCTCCTTCCCATTCTGTGAGATGCTATTTAGTAATAGACTTGCATCCTGCAGCTTATGAATTCCGTGGAGGTTTGGAGCTCTTATCACTATTTATTTTATTTACGTCCTTCATTTATGGCTGCCCAGTGGGGCCCCTTGCAGGGCCGGAGTGAGGGGGAACTGTGCCCGGGGCGCGTGCACGCCCTGCGCCCCTGCCACGCCCCTGCCCACCCCGGAATGCCCCCTCTATGCACAGGCGCTTGCCCAGTGCATTGCCCTCCCTGTCCCCTTGGCGCTACGCCACTGTCCCCAAGTGACTTACATTGTTTTCTTCCTCTATTTTATGCTCTCAACAACCCTGTGAGGTAGGTTAGGCTGAGAGAATGGCTAACTTAAGGTCACCCACCAAGCTTCCATAGCAGTGTGGGGATTTGAACTTGGTGTCCCAGATTCTAGTTCAGGGGTCTGCAACCTGCGGCTCTCTAGATGTTCATGAACTACATGCTGGCAGGGGCTGATGGGAATTGTAGTTCATGAACGTCTGGAGAGCCGCAGGTTGCAGACCCCTGTTCTAGTTCGACACACTAACCACTTCACCACACTGGTTTCAGACTGTATGGAAGGTTTATCTGTAGATCTTTGTTTGATCTAGATTTTCCCTGGAGATTTGGGATGTAGCTGTCCCTGGATCTACTCAGCTGAAGAGTCTTGTGCGCTCACTGAGAATTGTCTGGGATGTTCTTTCGTCTCCTTTGCCGAGTCAGGTTCTCAGACTCGTTCTGCTGGCTTTTGTGGTTAGATAATTAAAATGGAATAACTAACGAAGGGCAAAGGGAGCTGGCTTGTATTAAAAGTTGAACTTGCAAGTTGCTTATAAGAGTCGGAACGGTTTCGGGCGAGTCAGATAGCAGGAAATATACCAAATCCGAACTGGAGGGTTGGAAGAAAGTAATTAATGTTGAACTGTGAAACACTTTGAATGTTTCCAGCGACAGCGTACCCTGAGGAGTCAGGGAGTGTTTGTGTGTACACAAACTTGTGTGTGAAGGTTGTGGGACAGACTGCGGAGAGCATACTTGGTTCAAACCAAGATCTACTCTGGGTCTTTTGGGCCTCAGTTCCACCATGTCACAGGTCTCAAACTCATGCCCCCCCAGATGTTAAGGACTACAGTCCCCATCATCCCCTGCCAGCATGATGCTGGCAGGGGATGATGGGAACTGTCGTCCATAACATCTGGAGGGCCGCGAGTTTGACACCTGTGCTCCATGTGGACTGAAAGAAGACCCCAAACCAGGAGTCTGTAGTGTTTTCCAACTAAACAGCCAAACCAAATCCACAAGTGAAAATATTCAGCTTTAAATGACTGATCAATGAAATGTGGATTAATAACCCGTAATGTTTCCACAGCCCAAGCACTATTTGGTGAAATTCCTTCATTATTGATTAATATTAGGTATACCTTAACTTTCTCCCGAAATGGGACTCAAAACAGCCTGCATTTGTTCTCCTTTGTTCTCCTGACTATAAACTTGCGAGGTAGGCCACGCTGAGAGAGCAAGCTGCCATGGGAGAACCGGAATACGAACCGGTCGTTTCCAGATCCTCGGCTGACACTTTAACCACTGCACTACACAGGCACAGACAGTGCAACCCCAAGAAGAGTTACTTCAGCCTAAACCAGTGATGGCGAACCTTTTCGAGACTGAGTGCCCAAATTGCAACCCAAAACCCACTTAGTTATCGCAAAGTGCCAACACGGCAATTTAACCTGAATACTGAGGTTTTAGTTTAGAAAAAACGGTTGGCTCAGAGGAATGCATTACTTTCGGAAGTAAGAAGCATTGGTGGTAGTGCTGTGAAACTTTGCTTTAGAAAGGCTTAACCGTGCAACTCTTCCAACGCTGTGGTGAATCCACGACCACACCTGGGAGGGTTTACTCCAGAAGCAAGCCCCATTGCCAGCAAACTTCGAAGAAGCTTATCTCCCAGGTAAAGGATCAAGCAGCTTTAGTTCTTTCACATGAAAATCCAGTGGGGTTTTAACAACACTTAACAGAAGTTTGCCTACGGCTGCTTCCTGTTCAGAAACTAGGATATTTCGGTTTAATGCTAATAATCAAGCCCAGTGGCCCAGGCCAGCCTAGATGTGTGTGTGTGAGGGGCACTCTGTTGTCGCCGATGCAAGTGCTTACCACAGAGAGAGGCTCCACCAGAGTTACGCCACCTCTGTGGCACCCGTATCATGGAGTTACGCCACCACTGGCCTAAACCCATTCATTTCAATGGGCTTAAAAGGTAAAGTTTCCCCTTCAGTCGTGTCCGACCCTGGGGTACCACTGCGAGCAGTGATTTCATAGGCAAGCCGTTTTTGTGGGGCAGTTTGCCATTGCTTTCCCCGGCTATTCTTTACCCAGCTGTGCTAGAAAGATTTACTCATTTACCGACCAAGGAACGGTTATTTTGGCTGAGTTCCGACCCGTCGAAGTGAGCCAGCTGCCAGGATATCTGGCCCACAGGGGGCTTGAACTCCTGACCGTGTGAGTGGCAGTGCAAGCTTAATGGTCTTAGACCAGAGTAACTGTGCATAGGATTAGGAATCAAAAAATTGCACCCTGCGCAATTGTTCTAGCGTCCCAGCATAAATCACGGTTCGCACTTGGATCATTTGCACCGGCTTCCCCTTTACATTTCCTTTTCTAAAACCAAATGTGGTGTTTGTGGTTAGAAGGTTGTGATGAGGGTAAGATGGAGGAGAGAACAGGGCTTCCCACTGGGGAAGAGGGCAGGGGATATATCAGTGAAGTCCGTAAGTGTGAATAAAGCATCTCTAAGAAGTCCTGTGACCCCATACAAATCTTTTCTGGGGTTTCCCTTTGCCAACTGGCTCTTAGAATGATAGAATCCTAGAGCTGGAGGGATCCATAGAGGCCATCTAGTCCAGCCCCCCTGTTAAATGCAGAAACAGTCTGGAGCATCCCAGGCCAGTGTTTGTCCAGCCACTACTGAAGGACTCCAGTGAAGGGGAGTTCCCCTGTCCCTCCAATATGCCTCTGGGTCTTTGTTTAAAAAGAAAATCGCCAGATTTGGTTCCACTCTGAGCTTGCCTCTGGAGCCATCAGCTGTAGATCTTTGCCCTGAAAAATTGACAATGCTGTCCTTTCACTGCATGTTGCAGGGCGGGGGTCTCTGCTTTCGCCCGGGGATGACACCGCGACCTGCACAACCCGCCTCTTGTGGTCCTGAATTGATTTTTTTCTCCCACAAAACCCCCGCATAACCTTTCTGCAAATTGATGAAAACCGAGACAAATTTTTCACTGAAAAAATCGATGACAACCGAAACCGATGAAAACCAAAGGCAATGAAAACCAAGGTTCCCCTGTCCCGTCTTTCCTCCCCGAGGCACGTTTTTAGCAGAAGGAAAGGGCGGGCGGAGGAGGTCAGATTCACTCGCAGCTGCTAACATAACATGCTTTTCATAGACTGTTAAAGATATTGTTAAGTTTGTTCTCCTTAAGGCAAAACTTCTTTGTGCTGCGGCCTGCAGAAAACCTAGCTGCCTATCTCAGCAATGCTTGGAACGGTCCCATAAGAGAGAGAGGTCAGGCGTAGCATCTCCAAACGGGGTTGAGGGTGGGGCTGCAGCCCGGAAAGCATATATTTATGAAAGCTACTTTCACCTCTGGGATAATGTTCGGCAGGGATGTGTCCTGACTCCAGGGTTATTGGAAGCTTCTTTAAAGATCCCTTTCCCTGACTCCTACTTGAAGTTATTGGGGCAGGGGGCTGCATTGGCAAGGGGGCGGGGGGCGGGCACAGGATTCCAGCTGGTTTAGATGCAGCAAACCAGCCGGCTTCGTTGCCTTTGCAAAACCAGGAGATGTCCAGGTTCAACTGGTTTATTTATTTATTTATTTATTTATAATCATTTTTATATACCGCCCCTCCCCCAAAGGGCTCTGGGCGGTGAACAGCACAATAATGACAATTCAACAATTCACATTAAAACCCCAATTAAAACAGCGGATTAAACAAATTTATCGGCATCCAGCATCAAACTTCATACAACTTCATAGGCCCACCCTGGAGAGAACAAACCCAGAGAGTTGGGCCCTGTAAAAGTTAAGGGTCCAGAGTGTAAAGGGGGGAAGAGGAGGGCGTACATCAGCGGCCGGCCTCTCTAAACGCCCATGATGGAACAATTCAGTCTTTACAGGCCCTCGCGCGGAACTCACTCCAAGATCCACGCAAGGGGAGCCCGGATAGCTGGTGGTAGAGTGTTCCACCAGGCAGGGGCCAGGGCTGTAAAGGCCCTGGCCCGGGTAGAGGCCAGCCGCATCATTGAGGGGCTAGGGACAACCAGCAAGTTGGCCTCTGGCCGCACGGGGACATATGGGGTAAGACGGTCCTGAAGGTACGAAGGTCCCAGGCCATGTAAGGCCTTAAAGGTACGTACCCACACCTTATGAATGATTCGGAACTCAACTGGGAGCCAATGCAAGCGACGTAACACAGGATGAATGTGTTCCCTGAAGGCACCACCTGTAAGCACACAGGGTTGCCCTGTGTCCTCATCGTTTCATGCTTTGCGTCGTCCTGTAGAGCTGAAAATAAGCTTCCTGTATGTCGCGTGGGCAACGTCTGTAGGTTGGCATCGCCGGCGTGGGAAATTCCTGGAAACCTGGAGGCACCGATAGGGAGGGCAGCTCCACAGGGATGGGGCGCCGTAGAAGCTGCTGTCCAAAGTGGCCGTTCCTTCCAGAGAAACTGGTCTCTGTCGTCTGGAGAGCTGTCGTAATTCTGGGAGATTTCCAGGCTCTGCCTTGAAGTTGGCAACCTGGGCTTCATGCCTCTGCTGGGGTGGTAATATTGAAGCAGAGTGGCTGCGCTGCTGGGCGGTGCGCCCCCCCCCCCCGGTGAAACTGAACAAGAGAGTAAATAGTGACTAAAAATAATGCTCTAAAGGGGAAGTGCGCGAAACCTTGTTATTGTGTTTGGATCAAAGACCAGCCGCCGTCTTTCATATTTATAAATGGACTGCTCTGTTTCCAGAAGCAGTTCTGAACGCTTTTTGAACGGTAGCGGTAAGTCGGCTGGATTTCGGTCAAAAACATCTCTCTTGCTCAAAGTTAGAACGCCTCGGCATTCCACAGATGTTTGGCGGTAAACCTTAACCGGCCTCCGTCATATTTAGGTGTTGGTCTTTCTGCTGGTAGCGCTGGTGTTTGCCTTCTCAACCACACAGAATATTTTTTTTGATGGATTGCTTATGTGGTCTGCCCATCCGCTGAGGTGGCTTTAAACTCCCCGCAGTCTGATGTTTTCACTGTTTATTTATCACATTTCCTGCAAAAAGAGGCGAGGATAGCCCCTTGCCTGCCCCACGTGCAGTCGGTTGGGTGGAAGGAAACAGAAAGACCGGCTCGGCCCCATCAAGTGAACTTCATGCCGAGAGGGGACTAGAACTCGGACCCAGTCTCCTGAGAGCCTCTGATATTTGGCCTGGGGAGCCCTGGAATGCTTTAGAGCAGACCTGGGCATTATACGGCCCGAGGGCCACATCCGGCCCGCCGGATGACCCTGACTGGCCCCCCTGCCGTGCTGGGGAGCGAGGCGCCTTTGAAAGCCCCGCAGAAGCTGGTTGCCTTGGCTGCCGGCTTCTGCGGAGCTTTCAAAAGCGCCTCGCCCCCCTGCCTTTTGGCCTGGCCCTCCACAATATTTTCTGTTTCTTATGTGGCCCCATGGAAAAAATAACTGCCCACCCCTGCTTTAGAGCCTTACCGGGGGGGGGGGGGTTGTCCCCCAAGGAGAGCAGACATGCTTTGCTGCAAAAAAGAAGAAGAAAAAAGCACAGCCTCAGGAGAACTTTGTGCGTGCTGTGGAATTATGTTGTCGTTTTGTGCACTGCAGCTGTGAGCCCCAGCAGGGTGTGAACCAAGTCTGTGCCCAGTGCGTCTCCCACAATCGATTGCAGTCCTCAGAGGCTCTGCGGCTGAAACGCCGGGGCTCCTCCGTAGACGTCATGAGAGGAAGGGTACCCTGCAATCGAGAGAGTTTGGAAAAACCGCCGTCTCAGATTGCTGGGTGGGTCCTGCATGATAAATGCTACTTCCTAAATAGCAAGCCGTGGTTATGTTGATCGGAGCAGAGCTTTTGGTGTATTTTCAGGGGAGTGCAGCTGTTGTGCCGGAGGACCAGGTTGGGACGCCAAGAAGGCCGTAACTCTGCTCTCTCCCCCACACCCTTAATGAATTTTCTGGGCAAAAGGCATCCTTTTCCAGTAATTTTTTGCCTGCTTCCTTGAGTTCCTGATTTTTTTTTTAGACATATATTTGATTTTCTTTCCCCCTTCCCGACCACGTGTTTGGCAGTTATGAGGTGCCAATTCAAGACTCCGGGAGACGTGACTTGAAATGAGTTTTATGTGTAACCTGTGGGGTTTTTTTACAGGGGCGGGGACATAAGAACATAAGAACTAGCCTGCTGGATCAGACCAGAGTCCATCTAGTCCAGCACTCTGCTACTCGCAGTGGCCCACCAGGTGCCTTTGGGAGCTCACATGCAGGAGGTGAAAGCAAGGGCCTTCTGATGCTGCTGCTGCTCCCGAGCACCTGGTCTGCTAAGGCATTTGCAATCTCAGATCAAGGAGGATCAAGATTGGGAGCCATAGATCGACTTCTCCTCCATCAATCTGTCCAAGCCCCTTTTTAAAGCTATCCAGGTTAGTGGCCATCACCACCTCCTGTGGCAGCATATTCCAAACACCAATCACACGTTGCGTGAAGAAGTGTTTCCTTTTATTAGTCCTAATTCTTCCCCCCAGCATTTTCAATGGGTACCCCCTGGTTCTAGTGTTGTGAGAAAGAGAGAAAAATTTCTCTCTGTCCACATTTTCTACCCCATGCATAATTTTATAGACTTCAATCCTATCCCCCCTCAGACGTCTCCTCTCCAATCTAAAGAGTCCCAAACGCTGCAGCCTCTCCTCATGAGGAAGGTTCTCTAGTATGTAACCCACTTTGAGTCCCCCTTGGGAAGAAAAGCAAGGTATAAATGATGCTAAATAAATAAATGCCAGCATTCTTTCCTCTCCGAACTTGCTGTGAGAAGGAAAGAGCCCTAGGAAGGGTTTATATTTTTGTCCCCTGCTGTTAAAATTACCACCGGGGGGTGGGGTTGGGGGGCGCTTGAAAGCCTTAGCCAGTGCTCGCCTGTGGGCCAGGCCTTTTCTTGTTAACCAGCCCGGCTTAGCACTGAAGGCGCCGAGTTCCAAACGCTGGAAGACGCCCTCTCCGCGCCACTCACTCGCCCTCCAGCCCTCTTTTTACACAGTGATTCACTTTTTAATATCTCCGAGCACTTCCCATCACTAGTGATGCAGGGAGCTTTATAAGAGTTGAGTCACCCAGCTTTGTGCTGAGTGTTCAGGCCTCTGAGTCAGGGCGGTTTGCTGATAGGAACCCTTCTCAGCCGGAGATAAAACACAGCTCATCCCAGGTTTGAGCCTTTTGCCCTTTGTGGTGCAGTGCAGCTAAAAACCCTTTGATGGTCACTGTATTGTTGAAGGCTTTCACGGCCGGAATCACTGGGGTGCTGTGTGATTTCTGGGCTGTATGGCCGTGTTCTAGCAGCATTCTCTCCTGACAATTTGCCTGCATCACAGATGCAGGTGAAACATCAGGAGAGAATGCTGCTAGAACACGGCCATACAGCCTGGAAACCACACAGCACCCCCGGAAACCACACAGCAGCAGTGGCGTAGGAGGTTAAGAGCTCGTGTATCTAATCTGGAGGAACCGGGTTTGATTCCCCGCTCTGCCGCCTGAGCTGTGGAGGCTTATCTGGGGAATTCAGATTAGCCTGTGCACTCCCACACAGGCCAGCTGGGTGAGCTTGGGCTAGTCACAGCTTTTCGGAGCTCTCTCAGCCCCACCTACCTCACAGGGTGTTTGTTGTGAGGGGGGAAGTGCAAGGAGATTGTAAGCCCCTTTGAGTCTCCTGCAGGAGAGAAAGGGGGGATATAAATCCAAACTCTTCTTCTTCTTCTTTGATGGTCCTTCGTGGCCTCTCCAATATAATTCCAATTTGGGGGGATCTTGTCAGGCTGTGGTCCGTGACTTGCATTTTACTGTCATTCCATCAACATGTTCAAGCCACCTTGAATCTTTGGGAGAGAGAGATAACACATTTGAATACACACACAGTTTGGGTTGATATAAAAATGTGCAGCAGCGGCAGATAGGGAGCTGGGCTTAGATTGCTGGGGACCGGGTTCGAAATAAGGGTGAACAACAACAGTTTTTATTGGTAAATGTTGGATTTGCATTTGAAAAACCCAGACATTTTTGGTAAAGCGGAATAACGCTGTTACCCATCCGCTTTGTTCTGCTTTTACCAATTTCCCCCCCAGGTTTTTCTCATGAGAAGCTGTGGCAGGGAGAACGGCAACCAAGTGCTGGATTCGGCTGCACCAAGCATTCGGCTGCACCAAGTGCTGGATTCGGCTGCACCAAGAATTCAGCTCTCTCCCCGCCCCTGCCATTTCCCAAGCCCCGGAGGCCTTGGAAAGGGGTGGAGAGAGAAATGAATGCTACGCTCAGCGCTCATAGCATTCACCCACACACACCCTACTCCAAAAGTTGATAAAGCCAAATCATGTTTGGTTTTATCGGCTCTCAAGCTATTCGGCTCTGCCAAATAGCACACGACTTTTTTGTAACTAAAAAAATAACCCTGAAAAAAAAACATTAAGAGTTTTGTCGAAGGCTTTCACGGCCGGATTCAACTGGTGGGTTTCAACTGGCCGCGCTGGCAGGGGATGATGGGAATTGAAGTCCATGAACATCTGGAGAGACACAGGTTGCAGGCCCCTGAGCTAGCTGCTGACAACACCCGGGACTAAACTTCCGAAAAGAGAGATTACAGGCGTAACATCCTCACATCCCAGGAGCCTAGTTGTCCACGTGTTGGCTGCGCATGGTACCCACGAGGCTCCAATAGGCCTGGTCGCCATGTTGTGTGAATAGGGACTGTATCAATGTATTGTCGAAGGCTTTCACGGCCGGAATCACTTGGGTGCTGTGTGGTTTCCGGGCTGTCTGGCTGTGTTCTAGCAGCATTCTCTCCTGACATTTCGCCTGCACCTGTGGCTTGCATCTTCAGAGGATCTGATGTTGGGAAAGCCAGTGGAGTATATATACCTGTTGGAGTGTCCAGGGTGGGTGAAGAAACATTGTCTGTGAGTAACAAAGAAGACAGCCAGGTCAATAGGTGAGGGCATCTGAATAGAAGTATGAGTAACAATGAAGTCTATAGCATGGGAGTAACAATGGAGATAGCAAGGTCAATAGTGGGAGCGTCTGAATAGAAGTATCCTGGCCTTTGTTTCCTTTGTCTATAGTCATCCTATGTTTGTGTGGAGCTGGTTAGACATTGTCTTGACTCTAGTATTTTTCAACACTGGCAGCCAAGTTCTGTTCATTTTCATCGTTTCTTCCTTTCTGTTGAAATTATCCATGTGCTTGTGAATTTCAGTGGCTTCTCTGTGTAGTCTGACGTAGTGGTTGTCAAAGTGGTCCAGAATTTCTGTGTTTTCAAATAATAATAACACATGATAAACCAACCTGGACATAGACAATGTTTCTTCACCCACCCTGGACACTCCAACAGGTATATATACTCCACTGGCTTTCCCAACATCAGATCCTCTGAAGATGCCAGCCACAGATGCAGGCGAAATGTCAGGAGAGAATGCTGCTAGAACACGGCCATACAGCCCGGAAACCACACAGCACCCAAGGGACTGTATCCCTGTTTTGGATATGTCCAGCTTCAATACGTGCCAGCTCAGAACCCTGACAAATCCAGTGGTCAGATTCCATGTTCCAAAGACATAGGCAGTTGCAAAATACATGCATTTGGCAATGTGCCAAACACGCATATCGGGGGTGGGGGGTGGGATTTGTACTTGGTTGCTGGGCTCTCAGCATGTAACGGTGGCATGTCTGAAAAGCGCTCTGGTGTGATGGAATTGGAGGCCAGTTCTTATTTTATTTATTTATTTATTTCTTCCATTTCTATACCGCCCGATCCCCAAAGGGCTCTGGGCAGTGAACAACACAATTCAAACATCAAGCAGGAGCAGGTCATACACAAAATACAACTACATAAGCTCCATCCCATAATCATCAATAAAACAACCTAAAAACTCACGTAAAACAGCGGATAACAGTTAATACATAAACAAACAAACAAGAGGCGTCCAGAAACCCCAATTTAAAACCTACCCCCAGACGGGGGACGGCGGGCCCCTCAATATGAGGGGACCCTGATGTAACAGCGCCAAGGCAAAGAGCAGGGAGGGGGCACCTTATCAGCGGCTGGACACTCCGAAGGCCCGGTGGAACAACACAGTCTTACAGGCCCTGCGGAATTCACCGAGGTCCCGCAGGGCCCGGACAGCTGGAGGGAGAGCGTTCCACCAGGCCGGGGCCAGTGCTGTAAAAGTCCTGGCCCGTGTGGAGGCCAGCTGCATCATTGAGGGGCCGGGGACCACCAGCAGATTGGCCTCTGCTGAACGCAGAGGCCGAGTAGGGACGTATGGGGTAATGTGGTCCCGAAGGTACGAGGGTCCCAGGCCGCGTAATGCCTTCTCGTGCTTCGAATTGGAGTAGTCCTAACTTTAAAAAAATTAAACAAAACTGATTTCCATTTTGGCGTAGGCGGGGTGGGGTGGTTTGCTTTTCCTAGGTGGGTTCAGGAAGAAGGCTGTTTTGACTTTCTAAGCAGCTGTTATGGATTTTGCCCCGAGGACACCAACTTGTCTGAGCAAGCGTCGTGTGCCGTGTAATCATTTCGATATCTCGGGCGGGAGGGTTGGCTTTCAAAGGGGCTCGCCTATGGCTCACCCAGCGCACTCTGCAATAACAAATACGTTATGATTATTTAAAACGCACGTTACAGGTGCTTAACAAAGCGAACATTAAAAACAGCCAAATCGCCTCCTGCCGGTATTAGCAGTGGAGCTGGATGTTGATTTGAGGGGTCGGATTCTCAGAACCAGTTCTGGTCACCGCATTTCAAAAAGGATATTGAGGAGATAGAAAAAGTGCAGAGAAGGGCAACAAGGATGATCGAGGGACTGGAGCACCTTCCCTATGAGGAGAGGCTGCAGCGTTTGGGACTCTTTAGTTTGGAGAGGAGACGTCTGAGGGGGGATAGGATTGAGGTCTATAAAACTATGCATGGGGTAGAAAATGTTGACAGAGAGAAATTTTTCTCTCTTTCTCACAATACTAGAACCAGGGGGCATCCATTGAAAATGCTGGGGGGGGGGGGGGAGAATTAGGACTAATAAAAGAAAACACTTCTTCACGCAACGTGTGATTGGTGTTTGGAATATGCTGCCACAGGAGGTGGTGATGGCCGCTAACCTGGATAGCTTTAAAAGGGGCTTGGACAGATTGATGGAGGAGAAGTCGATTTATGACTCCCAATCTTGATCCTCCTTGATCTGAGATTGCAAATGCCTTAGCAGACCAGGTGCTCGGGAGCAACAGCCGCAGAAGGCCATTGCTTTCACATCCTGCAGGTGAGCTCCCAAAGGCACCTGGTGGGCCACTGCGAGTAGCAGAGAGCTGGACTAGATGGACTCTGGTCTGATCCAGCTGGCTTGTTCTTATGTTCTTATACACCCCTGAAGATGCCAGCCACAGATGAAGGCGAAACGTTAGGAACACAACCCGGAAAACCCACCAAAACCATTGTTGGGAGACCAGCACAACTTATGCTAACATGGAAGCAGCGAAGCTGGTGACAGCTACCAGCCAAGTTTAAATTAGTTTTGACAGCGGTTTCCAACTGGTTTCTTTCCACAAGCGTGAGGGTTTTGTCAATCCTTTGTCAAATGCTCTGCATCATTTCAGAGATGAGCTTTTTGGTTGAGAGCTGAACAGGTTTGCAAGTAGCTTAATATTATCGGGCAGATGCGGCCTTTACTTTGCTTTCTCCTCTCGGTTTTCTCCTCCACTCATGGGTTTCTGCTAGATTGGGGCTCAGCAGAGGTGATGAAAAGGCACTGAAAATGCTTAAGCAGCAGTGGCGTAGGAGGTTAAGAGCTCGTGTATCTAATCTGGAGGAACCGGGTTTGATTCCTCGCTCTGCCACCTGAGTTGTGGAGGCTTATCTGGGGAATTCAGATTAGCCTGTACACTCCCACACACGCCAACTGGGTGACCTTGGGCTAGTCACAGCTTCTCGGAGCTCTCTCAGCCCCACCTACCTCACAGGGTGTTTGTTGTGATGGGGGAAGGGCAAGGAGATTGTAAGCCCCTTTGAGTCTCCTGCAGGAGAGAAAGGGGGGATATAAATCCAAACTCCTCCTCCTCCTCCTCCTCCTCCTCCTCCTCCTCCTTCTTCTTCTTCTTCTTCTTCTTCTTCTTCTTCTTCTTCTTCTTCTTCTTCTTCTTCTTCTTCTTCTTCTTCTTCTTCTTCTTCTTCTTCTTCTTCTTCTTCTTCTTCTTCTTCTTCTTCTTCTTCTTCTTCTTCTTCTTCTTCTTCTTCTTCTTCTTCTTCAGATCAGCCCCCTCCCAATACTGACTAAAGGTAGCTAGTGGAATCCACCCTGGAAACTGGGGTGTGTGGGCATCGAACACCGAGGTGCCCTCTTGGCCGCGAATGGGTTTCCCATCCTTCTGAGTTCACAGTTTTGAACATTCGTGTGGCTTTACCTCATAGCCTTATTTCCCGGCTAGCGTGAACAAAAGTTGTTGTTTTTAAAAAAACCCAACCCTGAGGCCGTGGGGATTAGGACTGGGTTCGGATATTTCTTCTGTGCCCTGGGTAAAATGGAGAGCGTATTAATCATTTTGTGACACCACTACCAAAATTTTTCCAGCTGGTGCTCGGATGGATTCGCTGGCAGATGGCAGGCGAGGAAGCTTCAATTACCTGACAGCTGACCCTATTTGTGGAGCTATTAATTGTCATGCCGGGTGAGCACAAGGGTGATGGGTGTCTCCGAATGTCCCTTGAATCTTAGAAAAAAACATTCCTGTGAGGGAGGCCATTGTTATTGGCTTTACTGATAGGACCAGTGTTGATGTGTTTGCGTTTAATTACAGCGGAACCTCGGTTTTCGTCGGTAATCCGTCCGAAAAGAATCGATGAAAACCAAAACCGATGAAAACCGAGGCAAACTTTTCCATAGGAATCAATGTAAATCCAATTGATCCATTCTAGGCACTCCAAAAAACATGAACACAAACAGGTGTGCGGCGTGAAACTAATTAACCCAGGAAATTGCGCAGCACACCGGCTGGCTGGTAGTGAAAACACTTATGAAACCAGGTTATGGATCCAAATCGTCATCCTATAAAGATACAAAAACTCAAATGTATCTTATTGACATAAGTTCTTAAACTATTGATATATTTTATATTTAAGAATTGTGATGCAATTGTACCAATAGTTTAAGAGCTTATGTCAATAAGATACATTTGAGTTTTTGAGACGATAGTAGATTATTTATTTGACCATAATTGTTTATGTTTTCACTACCAGCCAGCCGGTGTGCTGCGCAATTTCCTGGGTTAATTGACTCCAAAAAACATACCAAAAAGACATTTTTGGGTGAATAAACATAGTGCTTAATGCTGAAAACAGTAACTAACAATAACACTAGGACCAGCTTCAGAGCCAGTGGACCAATGTCGCACCAGAAAGCTGTCCAAAGAGGTCTGTTTCTGACGCCTCTTTAAGATTTATTCTACAGAGTAGAGGCCAGACATTTATCGATAAACAAGTTACAGACCACATTAGCAACAGCTTTGTCCGGGTGATTTTTCTCCAGAAACCCCTGCACCTTACTGCAAATCGATGAAAACCGCGGCAAATCGATGAAAACCGAGACAAATTTTTCACTGAAAAAATCGATGAAAACCGAAATTGATGAAAACCAAAGGCAATGAAAACCGAGGTTCCACTGTATTTATATTGCAGTTTCCTCCCCACTGGGGAGAAAATTTAGAATTGCTGAATTCTAAATCAAATTTAGAATGTCGTTTTTCCCTCTTCCATTCTCCCACAATCCAGTGGGATCGGCCGGGATGAGAGGCTGTGACAGGCCCAAGGTCACTGAGCGAGCTTCCATGGCAGAAGTTGGAATTCGAACCCGGGTCGCCCGGGGTCCTAGCCCACCACGCCATACACCGGAGCCACATCGGCTCTCCAAGTTGAGAGGGTGGCTTGTTCGTGGCTACGGCGTCAGGCGATAGGTGAGCTTGGCTTTGAAATCAGGCCTCCCGAAGGCAACAATTTGTCTCTTCTGGCGCCACCTGATCCTGCCGATCTCGAGACAGTTGACGAACAGCCCACCTTTCAGGTATCAGCCCCAGGGGATCCCTAGGTGCAGCTGCCGGGTTCCTTTTTGCTGGATCCAGCACAGCCGTTCTGTCCGGTTGTGGAGCGATGGCTCGGCCGTGGTGTTGAGTTACACTAACAAATGTGGATTTAATCTTGGGCAACAGGATGGATCCAGAAAATTCCGTGTGTTTCTATTTCCAGACTTTCTCACATTACAAACCTTTCCTTCGCTCTCCTCTGCCTGTTTCTTTTTGCTGTTACCACTTAAGGACGACTCTACTCGATCAGACCAGGGACGTCTGCCCTTTTCTTTCGGGCGACGTCTGAGCAATGACCCCTCCGCTAGTTTGTGTGGTCTCTTTACTCTGCCCAAAGAGGCGGCTGTTTGTATTTAATCTTCCTGGTTGTCAAAGAGGCAGGCCTTTCTTCCGGGCCGTTCCCCCTGCCTTCGTCCCTGTGCCTCCGCCCGAGGAGAGGGTTTCAGCTCCAACAGCAGTGTGAGAGACTGTTTATTGGGGGAGGGGTGAATGTGGGCCAGCTGTGAACAGGAAACGTGGAGGCTTCTGCCTTCCCCAGTTCTCCTTGCATGGGGCCGCCCGGGCATTTTTCCTCTGCCGTCTGTGGTGAGAGTTATTTTCTGTGGCCCGGGTCACGCTAACCAAGTTGAAGGGGCCATCTTGGGATTGCCTGCCGTGAGCCTGGGATAGCCCTTGAAGAATCAAAGTCAGCCATGCGTTCGTGTTGTTGGGTTTTAGAGAGCTGAAACCTTTGTAGAAGTCGAGCGGCCCACCGAAAGCAGACAGTTATTGCGCATAAGGATGCAAAAATTCCTCAGCTTCTCGCCACACCTTCCTCACCTGCAGAATAGTGCATTTTCAGACCACTTTCGCACTTGTTTGCAAGTGGATTTTGCTATTCCGCACAGTAAAATCCAGCTGCAAAGTGCATTGAAAGTGGATTGGAAGTGCATTATTCTGCATGTGCGGAAGGGGCCTTAGATAGAAGAAGAAGAGGAGGAGGAGGAGGAGGAGTTTGGATTTATATCCCCCCTTTCTCTCCTGCAGGAGACTCAAAGGGGCTGACAATCTCTTTGCCCTTCCCCCCTCACAACAAACACCCTGTGAGGTGGGTGGGGCTGAGAGGAGCTTGAGGAGGCTGTATGACTTCTTAAGGTCACTTGGCTAGAGTATGTGCGAGGAATACCCAGGCCAAATCTGAATTCCCCCAAGATTGACCTCCCACAGCTCAAGTGACAGGGCTAGGGAATCTCACCCGGTTCCTCCAGGTTAGATACACGAGCTCTTAACCCCCTACGCCACTGCTGCTCCTAGACAGGAGTGTTTTCTGGGTTTGAGTATTTCCACACAACCCCTTTCCTTGGCTACTCTTTAGTTTGCTTGACCTGTCGAGCAGGATCATGTTTGCATTGGTGTTGTAACCATATTTAATGTGAAGACAGGATCCTTCTCAGAAGTGGAGGTTGGTGTTAGGGATCCAGCAGATGCACGCACCGTTTACAAGGCATTTAGATTAGCGCACTTGGCCACAATGAGGCGGAAGCACTGGCGTAATGCCCATTGGGCAAGGTGGGCAGCTGCCCAGGGCATCACCTTGTGGGGGGCATCAAAATGCTGGGTTCGTTTTTGGGTATTTTAGTGGTTTTCCATTTTTGGCCTGCAGGGGAGGCTGTAGCTTTTAGGGCTAGTGGCACCCAAAATTTTGAAAGTGAATCATCAGGAGACTGATTCCTTATGCTAGCATTCTCCCCAGAGTTTATGGTGCGAGAAGGGAGCTTGGTTCTAGGGAGTCCAAAGTTATGGACTCCCAAAGGGGGTGCCCCTATCCCCCATTGTTTCCAATGGGAACTAATAGGAGATGGGGGCTACAGTTTTGAGGGTCCATAACTTTGCCCCCCCCCCTGAACCAAGAGCTGCACACCCAAACTTGGGAAGTATCATATGGCAGTCTCCTGATGAGCACCCCTCTGAAAGTTTGAGACTGTGCCTTCAGAAATGTGCTGCCCCCACAGCCTGCAAACCCCCCCCAATTGACAAGGCAATGCAGAAAACTCCAAATGCAAGAACAAAGATTCTTGGGCAAGTAATTTCTAGTGGATGTTTCCTCTGCAGGGTGCATTTTTGGATGTATCGGCACCAAAATTTCAGGGTATCATCTGGAGATGATGGCACCCCCCAGGTTTGGTGCAGTTTGGTTCAGGGGGGCCAAAGTTATGGACCCTCAAAACTGTAGCCCCCATCTCCTATTAGCTCCCCATTGGAAACAATGGGGGATGGGGCACCCCCTTTGGGAGTCCATAACTTTGGACTCCTTGAACCAAACCTCACCAAACTTGGGGAGTAGCATAAGGACAGTCTCCTGATGATATGCTGAACATTTGGTGCTGATATGTCTAAAAATGCACCCCCTGCAGGCACCAATGTCCTGGTGCAAAGATTTTTTGGTCGTGGTGGAGTGGCCACCCATGGGGGGGGGGGGGCATCCAACTCAGGTTTTGCCCAGGGCTACAGTTTGCCCAGGGCTGCCTCGTTACGCCCCTGGGCGGAAGCGAACGGCAGGCAGGCTCCTGATTTATGTATTTATGTAAAGCATTCATGCACCTCCTGTTCAGTGTCTGCATTCATGACAGCTGATCTCCTAACCCTAGGAAGGAAGGAAGTTGGGTTATGTTGTTTTCTGGAGAGCCGCAGGTTGCAAGACCCCTGCTTCATAAGAACATAAGAAAGAGCCTTGCTGGATCAGACCAGAGTCCATCCAGTCCAGCACTCTGCTACTCGCAGTGGCCCACCTGGGAGCTCACCTGCAGGAGGTGAAAGCAATGGCCTTCTGCTGCTGCTGCAAATCCCATCAGCCTACAAATCCCATCAGCCCCTGCCAGCATGGCCAAATCCCACCAGCCCTTGCCAGCATGGCCAATTCCCACCAGCCCAATTGGCCATGCTGACAGGGGCTGATGGGAATTGTAGTCCGTGAACATCTGGAGAGCCGCAGGTTGCAGACTCCTGCCCTAGAGGAGCAGTTTATACCTTTGCCCGGGGGCAGTGCTCCTTGTGGGTCAAGCGTGCCCCCTCGTAGTGCGAGCGGCTGCTTGGCCCAAAGGCGTTTGGGTGAGGAGCAGCGCGGCCTGTTTGTTTTGTTGCAGACTCTCTTTCAGGTGCCGCCTTATCGACGTTGTCAGCGTGGTTTGCGAAGATCTCTCCTCAAGGCCTGCGGGAAGCCGGGGAGGATGGAAAGCCGAGTCCTTTCAAAGGGGCGCTTGTTTGTTCAAAGCTAGGAATGCAGAGGCGTGTTTCAGCATGGGCATGTGGGTGTTTGTTTGGTTTGCAGCGCCCGGCTGCGGACTGAATGATAGAGTCCTCTTTCATTTTTCCGGATCTTCTCGATAATGACTCATGCAGTATTTTTCTTGAGTCTTTTCACGCACTGTTTTCCTTGTCTTTTGTGTCTTGCCGAGGGTGGGTGGTCAGACTCGGTCAGCATGAGTCGTAAGAGCCTAATCTAATAGGACCAAGGGCAATTTAGTTTATTTAGGGGAATTTTTTTTAAAAAAAATCAGGTTAATCTGTCGTCATAGGGATGCCAATACTGGGTTGGGAAATACCCGGAGCTTTTGAGGTGGAGTTTGGGGAATGCAGGATTGAGATGACCCCCGTTGGTATATAAGGCCATAGAGGAGGAGTGGGGGAGGAGAAGGAGAGAAGAAGACGACGACGACCACCACCACCGATGAGGCATCGTCACATCACAGCATTGACTAGGCAGACTATGTTTACAGGATGAAGAAGAAGAAGAAGAGAAGAAGAGTTTGGATTTATATCCCCCCTTTCTCTCCTGCAGGAGACTCAAAGGGGCTGACAATCTCCTTGCCCTTCCCCCCTCACAACAAACACCTTGTGAGGTAGGTGGGGCTGAGAGAGCTCCAAGAAGCTGTGACTAGCCCAAGGTCACCCAGCTAGCATGTGTGGGAGTGTACAGGCTAATCTGAATTCCCCAGAGAAGCCTCCACAGCTCAGGTGGCAGAGCTGGGAATCAAACCCGGTTCCTCCAGATTAGATACATGAGCTCTTAACCTCCTACGCCACTGCTGCTCCTAACCCGTATTGACAGCCTGGTTCATCCTTTCGCTGTCTGTTCCCTGTGCAAAGTTTCCAACTGGACTCGATTTAGAACTGCTAAAAGGCAACGGAGGCCCGTGTGTATGCCTTGCCCCCATTTATTATCATTGTTTGCTTTATCCTTTCTCCTCCGTGGGAACTCAAGGTGGCTTAAGACATTCTCTTGTCCACCATTGTTTCTCTCGCAACAACCCTGTGTGGTAGGCTAGACTGAGAGTATAATGAGAGACCTAAGGTCTGCCAGTCTGCCCCTCCAGTATCCTAGTTTGCCCTGTCACCAAAAGGAGAAAGCCGGTTGGGACATCTGTCACTGCAAGTGGAAGACCTGAAGCCAGAGTTGTACACGATGCCTTGTTATGGCCAAGGAAGGAAGGAAGGAAGGAAGGAAGGAAGGAAGGAAGGAAGGAAGGAAGGAAGGAAGGAAGGAAGGAAGGAAGGAAGGAAGGAAGGAAGGAAGGAAGGAAGGAAGGAAGGAAGGAAGGAGGAAGGAAGGAAGGGAGGGAGGAAGGAAGGAAGGAAGGAAGGAAGGAAGGAAGGAAGGAAGGAAGGAAGGAAGGAAGGAAGGAAGGAAGGAAGGAAGGAAGGAAGGAAGGAAGGAAGGAAGGAAGGAAGGAAAATAAGTTTAAATAATAAGCTACATGTAATAAGCACAACAAACTCAGTAAGCAGATCTTGACGTCCGAATATGGGCATCTCCCCAGGGCGTTCCATCTACCCCCTTCTGTTGCCATCTTCCACCAGCGGCTGAAGACTTTTCTTGTTTGGTTTGGCCTTCCCTCCACGATTCCGCCTTCCTGACTAATGTTTTAATTGCTGTTTTTGTGTTGGTGCCTGTTTTCACTCTTTTTAATTTGGGGATGTGTGTTGTGGGGGGGCGGGGCAGGGAGCGATCTTAAGGGTTTGAAAATGGGGTTTTTGTCGTCCCTGCCGAAAAGGGTTTAGCCACCTGGCAAGGGCGGAGTCAGGAGACAGATTTCGCCAACCAAATAAATAATTAATTCTCCACAAAGTGGGGCTTTTTTGGGCTAGAAATCAGTTTGCCCACGCACCTGTATGTGGGCGGTGTTGTAGCAGGTTGGAACCTGGCCCGACCAGGAATCATACGATCTTGCTGTGCTCCTGAGAGGGTCCCGGCAAATAAGCGGTGTTTGTGCCCAAAGCCCTTAGTTCACCATGCATGCCAAGTATTTCTGCGCTCGAAGCATATTTGGTTCAGGCTGAACTTCTTCTGACCCTGCTGCGCCTCCGCATTGCAACACATTGCAGCCCCCGTCTAAAGTTGCGATGCCCTCCCTGGAGGAATTCGGAGAGCCCGAAATGGGCGGGGTTGGAAGATCGTCAAGAGGAGCCCCGTACCATTTCTGACAAGCTGTTGCAATGGATCGGAATATTGTGCTTTCGGGATGAAGTCGTACCCGCTGATCATTTTGCCCCCGTAGGGGAAAGATGTGACTAAATTTCATTTTCCATTGGGATTAATAGTCTGGTTGCAGGGGTCTGCAACCTGCGGCTCTCCAGATGTTCATGGAGTACAATCGGCCAGGCTGGCACGTGCTGATGGGAATTGTAGTCCACGAACATCTGGAGAGCCGCAGGTTGCAGACCCCTGGTGGGTGTCTTTCTAGAGCACAAGATGCATTTCATAAACGCGTCCTGCAGTGGTGGCGAACCTTTGGCACTCCAGATGTTATGGACTACAATTCCCATCAGCCCCTACAATTGGCCATGTTGGCAGGGGCTGATGGGAATTGTAGTCCATAACATCTGGAGTGCCAAAGGTTCGCCACCACGGTGATAGGTAGATCTTTATTTCTTGGATAAATTAAGAAACAGGCAGTTGGTGCTAAAAACTTAAACGTTCTTAAATTAAAGAAAAATGTTTTTCCAGCCAAAGTCCAGCTGCACAAAATACTTCCATACTTGAATTCCTGATTATGAAATGGAGGGGGGGGGGAACCAATCTACCATCCTTGACTTGCCACTCGACTATTTACAATTTTCTTAGGATAGATGCTTATAATTGACGCAGCAGACTTTTCTTTTCCCATTTCTTACCTTCCACAATCACCTGGGAGATGTTTATTCAGTTGGCCGCTGCATTTTACAATGCATTCCCCTAGTGATGATGCCCCAGACACTGTGTGGTTAGAGTGTCGAACTAGGATTTGGGAGACCCAGGTTTAAATTCCCGCTCTGCCATAGATGCTTGCTGGGTAACCTTAGGTCAGCGGTGGCGAACCTATGGCACGGGTGCCAGAGGTGGCACTCAGAGCCCTTTCTGTGGGCACACGTGCACAGAGTTGATCATGTGGGGGGTGTGGAAAATCACCCTCACACAAACACATCTAGGCTAGCCTGGGCACGATCCTTTACCTGGGAGTAAGTTCGGTTGCTGGCAATGGGCAGAGGTGGGATCCAGCAGGTTCTCACAGGTTCCCGAGAGTAGGTTACTAATTATTTGTGTGTGCCGAGAGGGGGTGACTAATTGGTGATTTTGCCACGTGATTTTTGCCTTAGCCACCCTCAGCAGTAGCGCAGAACTTGAAGCAGTCTAGCAGGAGGTGCTTAGCGCATGTGGCAGCCCGGCGCCTGCATCTGCTTCCGCCTAAGGTCCGAAGGTGATTGGCTGTGTCCTTGCCACAGCCCCGCCCAGCAATGCCCTGCCCCAGAATGCCCGGCCACGCCCCCGTCGTGCCCCGCCCAGCCCCATTGGTGCTACGCCACTGTTTGAATCCCACCACCATGGGAACCTGTTACTAAAATTTTTGGATCCCACCACTGGCAATGGAGCTTGCTTCTGAGTAAACCCTCCTAGGGTCGTGATTCACCCATTTGAAGCCTTGCACGGTTGCTTCACCAAGCTTACTCCCGAGTAACGCGCACCTCAGAGCCAACCGGCTTTTTTTCTAAACTAAAACCTCAGTATTCAGGTTAAATTGCCGTGTTGGCACTTTGCGCTAAATAAGTGGGTTTTGGGTTGCAGTTTGGGCACTCAGTCTCAAAAAGGTTCGCCACCACTGCCTTAGGTTAATCATACCCTCTCAGCCCTAGCAATCCTCACAGGGTCGTTGTGTGGATAAACTAGATGGGAAGAACAGTGCTGTAAGCCTCTTTAGGTACTCACTGGAGGAAAGGCGCAGAATAAATAGCTAAATAATAATGTTGGAGTGCTTTGCCTTTGGACCTCATTGACTTAAAAAGAAACATATTCCCCCTGTCTCTCTACAAGACTTATTGTCTGGCCCAGTGGGTTGTTACTTGGCAGACGGAACAGAGGAAGCATCCAGAAATATGCTTGAGGCACAGTTACGCATAGCAGATTTTGACAGCCGTGCTCTATTTAATGCGTCCATGCATATGGGGTGCTGCAGCATTTGATGGGTGTAACTTTTCTTTGGGTGATTTATGGGCGGAATCTTGCGAAAGTACAGGATACTCCTCCAGGGACCGGGAAACGTTACATCGCAACGGGCTTGCGTAGCCTGCATGAGTCTTTTTCTCCAGTTTAGGTTAATTAAAAACTTTTAGGTCTCGGAACCTTAAGCCAATAAACAGACTCTGAAATATTGAAATTGATAGAAAATGTTGATAGAAATATTGATAGAAAATGTTGACAGAGATAAATTTTTCTCTCTTTTTCACAATACTAGAACCAGGGGGCATCCATTGAAAATGCTGGGGAGCATTAGGGATTCAATAAAAGGAAACACTTCTTCACGCAACGTGTGATTGGTGTTTGGAATATGCTGCCACAGGAGGTGGTGATGGCCACTAACCTGGATAGCTTTAAAAGGGGCTTCGATATATTTATGGAGGAGAAGTATGGCTACCAATCTTGATCCTCTTTGATCTGAGATTGCAAATGCCTTAGCAGACCAGGTGCTCGGGAGCAAAAGCCGCAGAAGGCCGTTGCTCTCACATCCTGCAGGTGAGCTCCCAAAGGCACCTGGTGGGCCACTGCGAGTAGCAGAGAGCTGGACTAGATGGACTCTGGTCTGATCCAGCTGGCTTGTTCTTATGTTCTTATGTTCTTAAGGTATTTAGTATTCTCACAATACTAGAACCAGGGGGCATCCATTGAAAATGCTGGGGTGGGGGGGAGCATTAGGACTAATAAAAGGAAACACTTCTTCACGCAACGTGTGATTGGTGTTTGGAATATGCTGCCACAGGAGGTGGTGATGGCCACTAACCTGGATAGCTTTAAAAGGGGCTTCGATAGATTTATGAAGGAGAAGTCGATCTATGGCTACCAATCTTGATCCTCTTTGATCTGAGATTGCAAATGCCTTAGCAGACCAGGTGCTCGGGAGCAAAAGCCGCAGAAGGCCGTTGCTCTCACATCCTGCAGGTGAGCTCCCAAAGGCACCTGGTGGGCCACTGCGAGTAGCAGAGAGCTGGACTAGATGGACTCTGGTCTGATCCAGCTGGCTTGTTCTTATGTTCTTAAGGTATTTAGTATTCTCACAATACTAGAACCAGGGGGCATCCATTGAAAATGCTGGGGGGGGGGGGGAGCATTAGGACTAATAAAAGGAAACACTTCTTCACGCAACGTGTGATTGGTGTTTGGAATATGCTGCCACAGGAGGTGGTGATGGCCACTAACCTGGATAGCTTTAAAAGGGGCTTTGATAGATTTATGAAGGAGAAGTCGATCTATGGCTCCCAATCTTGATCCTCTTTGATCTGAGATTGCAAATGCCTTAGCAGACCAGGTGCTCGGGAGCAACAGCCGCAGAAGGCCGTTGCTCTCACATCCTGCAGGTGAGCTCCCAAAGGCACCTGGTGGGCCACTGCGAGTAGCAGAGAGCTGGACTAGATGGACTCTGGTCTGATCCAGCTGGCTTGTTCTTATGTTCTTATTGATCAGTAGCGTTTATTGGAAGAAGTATCAAAGCAACATGGCAAAGCCAGTTCTGACGAAACCGGCATTCACCGTCGCTTTTATCCCCCGCTGAAAGCCCCACTCTCGTTTTTCCAAAAGTTTGTGAAAAATAGCTTTTTGAGCTGAGGCGCCCCAAGATCAGTAGCATGAGATAACGGATGTAATTCTTTTCTCATGGGACAGAGGCGCTAGGGGAAGCCTAGTTGTCTACAAAACGTCTGAAGCCATAAAGTAAAGATCAAGGAAAGAATGCACAGATGGCAGAGGTTACATATAGCAGGCTGGTCACATATATCTTTCTAGCAGCATTGACTTGTTGTCTTAAGCAGTTGCATTGAACTGGGAACGCATCTCAATCACATAGATAACATCCCCCTGACAAAAACCCTCTGCACGTGCACGTGTGTAAGCTCCCACTTCCTGAGCGTAGCTTCAGTTTCCAGCCTGTGGTTTTCATTGTCTTTCGGTGCACTAAGCACCAGCGTGGTGTTGTGGTATTTATTCATGTATTTATCTTATTCCGTTTGTATGCCAACCTACCCCTTGTGGGCTCAGGGCCCTTCCAACATGTAGCCATAAAACCATAGATTGAGAAACCAATTAAAACCACAGATGGCAACCAGTGGTGGGATCCAAAAATTTTAGTAACAGGTTCCCATGGTGGTGGGATTCAAACAGGCATGAAATTTTGGCGCCCGAAGGGCTAGCCATGGGTATCCAAGGGCATTCCAGTGGGGCATTGACATAATTTCTCTGTTGCTGTAAAAACCTCTTAGTGTAAAAAAAAAAGTTCCTAATTTCCAGCTGGTATCTTTCTGTCCATAATTTAAACTCATTATAGCAAGTCCTATCGTCTACTGCCAACAGAAACAACTACTTCTCCTCTAATTGACTGCCTGTCACATACTTAATACTTTCAAAGACTTAATTTTGTTTCTAGAAATCAAAAGAAGGATACTTTCCTTAAACAAGGAACTTTACCATATTTCTAAAACATGTTTTAAACAGCCCAACATGTGGGGAGAATTATCCTGCTTTCTACCTTCTCGCTCACCAGCCACATAGGGAAACAACCGGACTTTATGATTTTTTTGGACCCAATGCAGAATTTCTAGTATTGGAAAGGAAAAAAAGCAGACCCACTAAGTAACCCCCTCTTGGCACACACGAATAATGAGTAATCCACTCTCGGGAACTGGTGAGAACCTGCTGGATCCCACCTCTGATGGCAACTGAATATCAAACTTAAATGCACTAAAATTCCATGCTTTATAATACCGGTATCTAGTAATACACAGAAAGGAGGAGGGTGTGGAGAGGGTTAGAGTGGTAGACCCGTAGCTGCCTCAACCATAGGAACGATGGTACAGCTTTGTTGTTCAGGCCCTCCAGAATTGCACCAGGTCCCGCAGGCCCCTGGTCTCACTGGACAGAGCGTTCCACCAAGTTGGGGTCGGGACTGAGAAGGCCCTGGTTGAGACCAGATGGACATCTTTCAGGCCAAGGATGACCTGTAGATTGTTATTCACTGACCACAGTGCTCTTGGGGGGATTTATCAGACTAGGATCTGGGAGGTCCAGGTTTGATTCCTCACTCTGCTGAGTAAGTTCGCTGGGTGACTGTAAGCCGGTCACACATTCTAAGCCTGACCTACCTCAGAGGGTTGTTGTGGAGATAAAATGGATAAAAAGCCGCTTTGATTTCTCACTGGCGTAGGCGGTTAAGAGCTCGTGTATCTAATCTGGAGGAACCGGGTTTGATTCCCAGCTCTGCCACCTGAGCTGTGGAGGCTTATCTGGGGAATTCAGATTAGCTTGTGCACTCCCACACACGCCAGCTGTAGTGACCCGGCTAGATCACAGCTTCGGAGCTCCTCTCAGTCTCCCACCCCACTCACAGGGTGTTTGTTGTGAGGGGGGAAGGGCAAGGAGATTGTAAGCCCCTTTGAGTCTCCTGCAGGAGAGAAAGGGGGGGGGGATATAAATCCAAACTCTTCTTCTCTTCTTCATCCTGTAAACATAGTCTGCCTAGTAAATGCTGTGATGTGACGACACCTCATCGGTCAGTAATGCGACCTTTACCTTTCTATATAGACAAACCCTCCTCCACCTCCTCCTCTTCCTCCTCCTCCTCTTCTTCTTCTTCCTCTCCTCCTCCTCCTCCTCCTCTTCTTCTTCTTCTTCTTCCTCTCCTCCTCCTCCTCCTCCTCCTCTTCTTCTTCTTCTTCCTCTCCTCCTCCTCCTCCTCCTCTTCTTCTTCTTCTTCTTCCTCTCCTCCTCCTCCTCCTCCTCTTCTTCTTCTTCTTCCTCTCCTCCTCCTCCTCCTCCTCCTCCTCCTCCTCCTCCTCCTCCTCTTCTTCTTCTTCTTCTTCTTCTTCTTCTTCTTCTTCTTCTTCTTCTTCTTCTTCTTCTACTTCTTCTATAAATAGATAAGTACTGTTTGGGTCCCCCAAAAGCTCACCCCCACCTTCTGTGGACGGGGCTGTGCCTAACTCAGCTCTGTGTGGAGTTTTTTTTTTTTAAGTCCCGCTTTCAAGAACTGCAGTCTCTGGCTGCGTAAATGACGCACTCTGGTTATTTTGCAAAGTTCCTTTGGCTTGTGTTTCCCCTGAGGAGGGCAGGAAAGCATAGCAACCTCTCCAGAAAGCTCGGGTCTGGTTTCCGTGGCTTCCCCCGCACAATTCTCCGGGGCTTTTTAAAGGGCCGTCCTCTCAGCTTTTCATATGGGTCAGGCGAACAGAAAGTCACGGAGGAGCTGGGGCCAGCCTTTCTGGGGAGGGGGAGCCCTTCCCCATTTGGACAGAGGGAGGGGTGTCATCCTGAGGATTAATAATTGCTCAGCGTGCATTTGGGATGAATTAGAGACGCAGTGGACTACTCCAAAGTCTTGCAGAGTAAGATGTGGTGTTTCTCGCGAAATACAGAAATATACTTATAAAAATGAGGTCGTGGGACGGTTAATACTATTGAGTTTGGAATGGAGGTCTCAGATTAGATCATACTTGGCCGGGGACCGAGCTGAGCTATTGTGGATTGTTGGAATCCGTCTCCTTCAGGCCGGACTCGTCGAGGTGTCTGCTGCACTCCCAGAACCAAATCCTACTCCTTCAATTGAACACTCACCTTGTGGTGTAGCGCTTCAGAGCAGGTGGAGTCTGATCTGGAGACCCAGGTTTGATTCCCTGCTCCTCCACCTGAAAGGCGGACTCTTATGGAGCAGCAGTGGCGTAGGAGGTTAAGAGCTCGTGTATCTAATCTGGAGGAACCGGGTTTGATTCCCAGCTCTGCCGCCTGAGCTGTGGAGTCTGATCTGGTGACTTCAGATTAGCCTGTACACTCCCACACATGCCAGCTGGGTGACCTGGGGCTAGTCACAGCTTCTCGGAGCTCTCTCAGCCCCACCTACCTCACAGGGTGTTTGTTGTGAGGGGGGGAAGGGCAAGGAGATTGTAAGCCCCTTTGAGTCTCCTACAGAGAGAAAGAGGGGATATAAATCCAAACTCCTCCTCCTCCTCCTCCTCCTCCTCTTCTCCTCCTCCTCCTCCTCCTCTGGTGAACTGGATTTGTTTCTGTTCTCCTACGCATGAAGCCTACTGGGTGAGCTTGGCCCAGTCACAGTTCTCTCTGAACTCTCTCCACTCCACCTGCCTCACAAGGTGTCTGTCATGGGTAGGGGAAGAGAAGGTGTTTGTCGGCCACCTTGAGTCTCCTTTCAGGAGAAAAAGACAGGGTATAAACCCAAACGCGCTGCTTCTACTCTTGTCGTGAAGATGAGGTTTGCACTGCCCGTTGTCCTTTGAACATGGATGAACAATGTAAAGGAAAAGTTGGGTGCATGCAAGAGAGTTTCTCTAGGGAACTCATCCCTTGTTTCTCCTCTGGTTTATCCTCACAACAGCCCTGTTAAGTAGGCCAAGGGAGCAAATTCCCCCTGAACATTACAGCTGTGTGGAGCCTTGAAGCCGAATCTCACCAGTCCTGGCCATGCACATTTATCACTAAGAGCAAACTCTGTCTTGTCTCCTACTTGCAGTTTGGAAGTCACCCTACTCTACACTGTGAGTGGGAAGGAGAGATGGGATCCTCCCACTCAGCCAGTCCCATCCTGAGGAGAGGCAGGTGCGATCCAGGTTAGCAGGTAGCAGCTTGTGACTTCCTGTGTCTTTGGAAAGTCATGCTGGGCTGAGAGGGTGCTGATCCAGACTTCTGGGGACCAATCAGAGATCAGGACAAGGCCTTACCGTTCCGTGGGGCAAGCCACTTAATGCTGGAGGGGCCGGGTCTTGCTTGGAACTGAAGAAGGGCCCCCAGGTGCAAAGTTCTTTACTTAGGCATGGGAATCAGAGATCGCCAGATCCCCGCCTTCCATCCCTCCTGCAGTTGGCTTAAAGCACAGGTGTCAAACTCGTGGCCCTCCAGATGTTATGGACTAAAGTTCCCATCATCCCCTGCCAGCATGGCAGGGGATGATGGGAACTTTAGTCCATAACATCTGGAGGGCTGCGAGTTTGACCCCTATGGCTTAAAGAGAGCCAGAAATGCCTTGCTTTTTGCCATCCTTTCTGTGCCCGTTCACCATCATTTAGATGTTTTTTAAATTGAATTATTAGGCTCATTCCGCACATGCAGAATAATGCACTTTCAAACTGCTGTCAGTGCTCTTTGAAGCTGTGCGGAACGTCAAAATCCACTTGCAAACAGTTGTGAAAGTGGTTTGAAAACGCATTATTTTGCGTGTGCGGGAGGGGCCTTGTTAGTCATTTCAAACGGCCGTTGTTTTAACGTCGTTATGTTCACCGCCTTGGGGGTCCTGATCGGGTGGAAAGGCAGCAGAACAAACCGTTTTAAAGAAAGGAGATCAGTCACCAGCTGGCGATAAGGACGGCGAGAGCAGCCGGCCTTCCGTTGTTTAAAATTTCAAATGGATTTTGGTGATGCCGCTGCAATTCTTGGCTGCTGACGGGAGAGCAGGTTTCGTATCTGGAGCCTCATCCCTGCTTCTCATTTGCAGCCTTGCACAAAGGGGCTTGGTGGAGGCCCTCCCCCGCTCCCGGCGCTGGGGAGGGGGCAGGTTTAACGGCTGGGCCTGCGGAAATGGAGCCCCTGGTCCAGACTCCCTTGCAGGCATCCCCGAGAGGCCCACTGAGGCCATGGGGAGATGCTGTCACCATGGCAACCGGCATCATTCAGACCGGCCTAGGCTGGGGAATTAACCTTCAGTAACCTTCACCCCTGTCATGTGACCGCAGAGGAAAGAAAAGCCATATGGGGGGGGTGAAAAACCCATTGCAGTGCTTTCTTGGAATCTCAGTAGAGGGAGAAATATACCCCCTAGTACCATGGTGGTGAACCTTTGGCACTCCAGATGTTATGGACTACAATTCCCATCAACCCCTACCAGCATGGCAAATTGGCCTACTGGCAGGGGCTGATGGGAATTGTAGTCCTTAACATCTGGAGTGCCAAAGGTTCGCCACCACTGCCCTAGTACTGTGGTCCAGATGTTCATGGACTACAATTGGCCATGCTGGCAGGAGCTGATGGGAATTGTAGTCCATGAACATCTGGAAGGCCATAGGTTCTCCACCACTGCTAGTATCTTTCTGGATCTTTCACCCATTCCCCCTCTTTTGCGCCTCTCAGTAAGCAGGGTTGGGGGACGGGGCTCGACCCACTGAGAGACTCTGCTTCTGCCTTCCCCCATTTTGTCTGCCCTGTTTGGTGTTGGGCAGAAGCTCATCGGGTCGTGGCGGCTGTGTAAAGTTCAGAGCTTTTTGCATGACAAGCCGGAGCAGCAAAGAGCACAGATGTTCCCCTTTTTGCACGGTTTGGACCTGGTATTTCCTGCTGAGTCGAAAATGGCTGCCGAGAACAGATATGAAGTCTGTGACTCTGGCGTTGTCGACTGTGGGATGTGAAATTCCCGGAGATTTGGGAAGTGGAGTCTACTGGGGATGGTGGCGTTTGTGGAGGGGAGGAACCACCTAACGAAACAGCCAATTTCTCCAGGGGAACGGAACGGTACCGCCTGGAGACCAGTTCTAATTCTAGCACAGTGGTGGCGAACCTATGGCACGGGTGCCAGAGGTGGCACTCAGAGCCCTCTCTGTGGGCACACACAAACAGAGTCGCCTCCCCCACACATCTAGGCTGGCCTGGGCCGCTGGGCTCAATTATTAGCATTAAATCTAAGACCTAGATTTGGGGAAGCAGTGTAGGAAACCCTGTTAAGCGCTGTTAAACCCCACTGATTTTCATGCGAAGAACTAAAGCGCGATCCTTTACCCGGGAGAAAGCTCCGTTGCTGGCAATGAGGCTTGCTTCTGAGTAAACCTTCCTAGGGTCATTATTCACCCATTGGAAGAGTTGCATGGTTGCTTCAAAGCAAAGCCACCGACTACCACCAAGCTTACTCCCGAGTAACGCACGCCTCGAAGCCAACCAGTTTTTCTAAACTAAAACCTCAGTATTCAGGTTAAATTGCCGTGTTGGCACTTTGCGATAAATACGTGGGTTTTGGGTTGCAGTTTGGGCACTCGGTCTCGAAAAGGTTCGCCATCACTGTTCTAGCAGATCTTCAGGCTTTGCCTGGAAGCTGGCAACCTTACATAACCCTCCCAATGCCCTGAGTGGCATTTCTCACGTTACGTGGTCGTCAACCTGGGTGTGCTTTGCAGTGACGACTACTTCCTCCTGCCAAATGTGCGCATGTTTGGAACGTGCATGCATTTGGAATAGCAGCTGTGTTACAGTCACCAACAGTGTTAAAAATGCACTTCAGGAGAAAGGCTAAGGCAGGGGTCTGCAACCTGCGGCACTCCAGATGTTCATGGACTACAATTCCCATCAGCCCCTGCCAGTGTAACCTCTGTCTGTGGGTTCTGTGGGGCAGAACTTGGAATGAGTTTGCAACAACAAATTAAAAACAAAAACAAAATGGTTTACTTTCTTAACATACAACATTAAACATCAACATTTAATATCACACTTCAAGGTCCTGTTCAGGTTGCATTTTCAAGTCCTTATATTTACAGTCTACTGATACTGCCAAGTCCAATTCTTCTTTCCAAGTGGGTTGGCTCCTGAAGACTCCAAGGGCTTGATGAACAGGATTCAACATGATGAAGGTTTCCAGGAGAACTCTCACCCATTACAAACATAAAAAAAACCCTGAAACAATAAACTCCAACATTACAACATAGCAAGAATAAACAACTACCTTCTCACTAGTTCCCAACAGCATTGCAGTTACCTTAACAAGGTGTTAAGGGCTTATAGAAATCAAGGTCCGAGTCTGGTAGCCTTGTCTCCTCCAAACTACATGAGCTCTGCAGCCTTCTGCTGCTTTGAGTCTCCACCCCTTTCTGGGTCAACCCATTCTGAGCATGGGGGTTACACCAGCATGGCAATTGTAGTCCATGAACATCTGGAGAGCCGCAGGTTGCAGACCCCTGGGTTAAGGGAACTCTCAGGGTAACTGGTCGATATAATGACAGGCTGGGGCGGGGGAGGTCTTGCCCCTGCATCTAAATCGGGGCAATTGGCCAGATGGTGTAAAGAGGAATGAAGAAGGGTCTCTGGGTCAGTAGCTGGGCATCTGCTTTGCATGCCAAAGGCCTCCAGTTCATTCCAGGCATTTGCAGTCTCAAAAAGATCCGGCAGTAGGAGATGAGCGACTTCTCTGCCTGATTCCCCGGGTTAGCAGCTGCCAATCAGAGCGGACACTGCTGATCTTGGGGGACCAAGAGTCTGATTTGGGATGTTAGTTTCATGTGAAGATCTGGAAAAAAGGAAAGAGCTCAGGGAGAAAAAATAATAATGCACGTTTTCCATTTTTGGGGGGAGAAATTTTTCAGTTTTGAGGAACACCGAAAAAAACTTCCATAAAACGATTTCCCATTTGGAATGAATAAAACGCTTATTGAAGCAAAGTTCTTACTTAACATGCTTTGTGTGGAAATATTTATGTGGGATAAATCTAAAATGTTAGGGAATGATAATCCCTGTATATAGCGTAGTCATATATAATATTCTCAAGGATATAGGTATATTTTCAGTGGGGCTAATTTTGTCCACAGCAAATATGCTATATTATCTGTGATATGCTATTGTAAAGTTCTGTGATATGCTGTTGTAAAGTTCATTGTTGTTGCTCATTTGATAGTCAAATACACTGAAAGCCCTATTCTGTCTGTGAGACTGTTTTGGTCCATCCTAAACCTTCTGTATTTTGCTGTGCATCCGCTCTGTTTATTGGGTACATTCATCAACTGGCTTGTAGAAAATGAGAGCTAGTGTTTTATACTGGTTAGAGCAGTGGTTCTCAACCTTCCTAATGCCGCGACCCTTTAATACAGTTCCTCACGTTGTGGTGACCCCCAACCATAAAATTGGTATATATAAAATATAAAAAGACCGTTTTCTGATGGTCTTAGGCGACCCCTGTGAAAGGGTCGTTCGACCCCCCAAAGGGGTCGCGACCCCCAGGTTGAGAACCACTGGGTTAGAGCATGGGTGTCGAACTCTTTCGTTCTTAGGGCCGGATACGACATAAAATGTAACTTGGGCCCCTTCCGCACATGCAGAATAGTCCACTTTCAATCCACTTTCAACGTATTTTGCAGCTGGATTTTACTGTGCGGAAGAGCCAAATCCACTTTCAAACAATTGTGAAAGTGGATTGAAAGTCAATTATTCTGCATGCGCAGAAGGAGCCTTGGTCAGACCTTTGTAAGTGGAACAGCAAAATCCACTTGCGAACCTCCTGTCCTTTATATTCAGAAATAAGGAAAAGGATTTTGGAGCCAGTACTACCTAGGACAGCTTTTTTGTCCAATGATGAGAAACTGATTTTCTTACTATCTGATATTGATTCCTATGTTTCTTACAAGATGGCTCTCTTTGCCCTGGCGGCTAGGAAATTACGAGCAAAGTATTTAAAGCACTGTTTGAACTGATGTTCCAAAGTACTGGAGGTTCACTTAGACTCGCTGAATAAGCTGCAAAAACATCTGACGTGGAAAGTATTTGATGGGGCATTTTAATTTAGAAATTGCGAATACAAATAACTTATATTTTAATGTAAAACTCAGTTATTGTTTTAATTTAAATGTTTTAACTGCATGTATCTCTGTATTGTTATAGCCAATGGCTCAAACAATAAATACTTGACTTGACACTTGCAAACCATCAATAAAGTGCATTCAAAATGGATTGAAGGTGCACTATTCCCCGCGTGTGAAAGCAAATGTACGCAACAGTTATCAAACCCAGCAAGCCAAAGGCAACCCCCAGGTATCATTTGTGGCTTGGTAGGTAGTTGAACCACATCTCTGCATTTCCATGCCTTGGCCGTGGGCTGGAACGTTATCACCTGCCCGTTCAGTCTGGTAGGCCAGGAGTTGGGTAGGAGTGAGGCTGGGGGGTGGGGGTGTATCTGTACATGCGCGCGCGCTGTGGCCCCCATGTCATGAAACAGCTTGTTCTGGAGAGAAACCAAACCCAGTTTGTCATAGATCCGTGCTGGCAATTTGAAAACCTCTCACTTGTCTCCGTAGTGTAACAGAATGTGACCCAGATGGTGAGCCAGAATGGTGCTTATTTGATCATTGCTAGGTGGGAGTTTGCTTGGTTGCTGAAACAGTGTGTGGGCAGCAGTTGTTGGGTGTGGGGTGTGTGCGAGAAGGGACACCATCCCTACGGGGAGGGCTTGCTGCTTCAGAATCCACAAGCAGTGTTGTTGGGGGAACTGCACCATCTCTCACCAGTATGAAGAAATTTGAATTGTCCTTTTTTCTAAGCAACTTTTATTTCCGTTGGCAAAGGGTGACTGCTTGTATGGGGACAATGACTACATAAGAACGAGCCTGCTGGATCAGACCAGAGTCCATCTAGTCCAGCACTCTGCTACTCGCAGTGGCCCACCAGGTGCCTTTGGGAGCTCACATGCAGGAGGTGAAAGCAAGGGCCTGCTGCTGCTGCTGCTGCTGCTCCCGAGCACCAGGTCTGCTAAGGCATTTGCAATCTCAGATCAAGGAGGATCAAGATTGGTAGCCATAGATCGACTTCTCCTCCATAAATCTGTCCAATCCCCTTCTAAAGCTATCCAGGTTAATGGCCATCACCACCTCCTGTGGCAGCATATTCCAAACACCATTCATGCATTGCGTGAAGAAACGTTTCCTTTTATTAATCCTAATAAAGTAGCTCGCAGAACTTGAAGCAGTCTAGCAGGAGGTGCACCAGCGTGCATGGCAGCCTGCGCCTGCGTGCATTTGTTTCCCGCCCAAGGACCAGCACAGCGGCTGCGTCCTTGCCACAGCCCCGCCCAGGAATGCCCCGCCCCCGGAATGCCCGGCCACGCCCCTGTCGTGCCCCACCCAGTCCCATTGGCGCTATGCCACAGTTTGAATCCCACCCCCATGGGAACCTGTTACTAAAATTTTTGGATCCCACCACTGAAGGTGCTCCAGTCCCGCAATCATCCTCGTTGCCCTTCTCTGCACTTTTTCTATCTCTTCGATATCCCTTTTGAGATGTGGCGACCAGAACTGAACACAGGACTCCAAGTGCGGTCGCACCACGGCTTTATCTAAGGGCATGACAATCCTTGCAGTCTTCTTATCAATTCCTTTCGAAAGTGTGACTTGGGCACTGGGGAGGAGGTATGCCACTGGGCACATGATGCTGCTTCACTGTTATGCCCCCCCTCCCCTCCTTCTAGATGTGACTTCCTCAATTTCTTGTATTCGTTTCAGTGGGACTAGCTTTGCGTCCTTGCGTTTGCACAAAAGTGTTAAAAATGCCTACTTTGGCTGTGGTTCCCGGCATCCTCTGTCAAAGTTTATGACGTCAATCCATGCAGTGGCGTAGGAGGTTAAGAGCTCGTGCATCTAATCTGGAGGAACCGGGTTTGATTCCCCGCTCTGCCACCTGAGCTGTGGAGGCTTATCTGGGGAATTCAGATTAGCCTGTGCACTCCCACACACGCCAGCTGGGTGACCTTGGGCTAGTCACAGGTTCTTGGAGCTCTCTCAGCCCCACCCACCTCACAGCGTGTTTGTTGTGACCTTGGGCTAGTCACAGGTTCTTGGAGCTCTCTCAGCCCCACCCACCTCACAGCGTGTTTGTTGTGACCTTGGGCTAGTCACAGCTTCTCGGAGCTCTCTCAGCCCCACCTACCTCACAGCGTGTTTGTTGTGACCTTGGGCTAGTCACAGCTTCTCGGAGCTCTCTCAGCCCCACCTACCTCACAGCGTGTTTGTTGTGAGGGGGGAAGGGCTAGGAGATTGTCAGCCCCTTTGAGTCTCCTACAGGAGAGAAAGGGGGGATATAAATCCAAACTCTTCTTCTTCTTCATGTTGGGTCTTCCTCTTTTCCTGCTGCCTCCGACTTTTTCTAGCATTATTGTCTTTTCTGTGGAATTGTGTCTTAATTGTGATGTGACCAAAGCATGATAGTCTTAGTTTAATTATGTTAAGCTTCTAGGGAGAGTGCAGGCTTGAGTTGATCTAGAACTCACTTATTTGTCTTTTTGATGGTCCGTGGTGTCTGTAACACTCCCCTCTAACTGCACGCTGCAAAGGAGTTAACTGTTGCTGATCAGGAGGAGTGAAAGTCCCAAAGAATCTGCCCTTCGAATGACTCGCCCCACCTGTTCCCGTCACACGAGTCATTTTAATTTGTGTAAATTGAATCACAGGATGTGACCTATTTCAACTTTTAGGGCTGTTGGCTTTAAATTAAACTGACCCATCCTGACTCCCCCCTCATCCCTCCAAAAATGTGGCTTAAAACAGAATTTAAGTAAAGTTAAGAAGCTACCCAAACAGAACAGCTTGTTGCCTGTTGCATATTTAAAATCCTTTACAGTCCCTTTGTGGATGTTTGTTAAAAAGTAAGTTCCAGGAGTTTGCATTACTGTCGCTAAAGTATTTTGCTTTTTAAAATTTGTTGAAACTGGAGAAAGCAACTCCCTGTGAAACACTGTGGACGGGGAAGCAGCCGGAGATTATGTATTCTGTGCGTGTGTGGGTGTACACACTGGTTTGTGTGCATTCGGTGTGCAAACGCAAGGCCCCATTCATTGTTCTCTTTGGTGCAACAAACATTTCTTGTCTCTGAGCTTCGTTCTCCTAATCCCTGATGACGGGCAGGAAGTGACCATCAAGGGCAGGATTCATGCACAATTCCTGGCGATTGTCAAATCCAAGGGATGGAAAGTACCATCAAATTACAGCTGACGTATAGTGACTACGTAGGGTTTTGAAGACAGGAGACGAACAGAGGTGGTTTGCCACGGTCTGTCTCTGGGTAGGGACCCTGGACTTCCTTGGAATTACATTGAGACTGGCTGTGACCAGGAAACATAAGAATATAAGAACAAGCCAGCTGGATCAGACCAGAGTCCATCTAGTCCAGCACTCTGCTACTCGCAGTGGCCCACCAGGTGCCTTTGGGACCTCACATGCAGGAGGTGAAAGCAATAGCCTGCTGCTGCTGCTGCTGCTCCCAAGCACCTGGTCTGTTAAGGCATTTGCAATCTCAGATCAAGGAGGATCAAGATTGGTAGCCAGAGATCAACCTCCTCCATAAATCTGTCCAAGCCCCTTTTAAAGCTATCCAGGTTAGTGGCCATCACCACCTCCTGTGGCAGCATATTCCAAACACTAATCATACGTTGCGTGAAGAAGTGTTTCCTTTTATTAGTCCTAATTCTTCCCCCCCCCCAGCATTTTCAATGAATGCCCCCTGGTTCTAGTATTGTGAGAAAGAGAGAAAAATTTCTCTCTGTCGACATTCTCTACCCCATGCATGCATCAATCCTATCCCCCCTCAGCCGTCTCCTCTCCAAACTAAAGAGTCCCAAACGCTGCAGCCTCTCCTCACAAGGAAGGTGCTAAACCTCTTGCGTTCTTCCCGCTGCCCCTTTCCCTACTGAGCTGCAATGAGCTGGAAGTGGAACTCAGCATGTTGGTGAAGTGGGTGGGTGTGAGGCGGAATGTCCTTGCGGCTACTGCAAGTCTTCTGTTCAGGTTTAGTGGGTCACATTTCAAAAGAGATTTCAGCATGCAAAGGCTGGCTCTGAAGAAGAAGAAGAAGAAAAAGAGCTTAGATTGATATCCCACCTTTCTCTCCTGTAAGGAGACTCAAGGTGGCCTACAAGCTCCTTTCCCTTCCTCTCCCCACAACAGACACCTTGGGAGGTAGGTGGGGCTGAGAGAGTTCTGAGAGAACTGTGACTGGCCCAAGGTCAACCAGCAGGAATGTAGGAGTGCGGGAACACATCTGGTTCACCAAATAAGCCTCTGCCACTCAGGTGGAGGAGTGGGGAATCAAACCCGGTTCTCCAGATTAGAATCCACCTGCTCTTAACCACTACGCCACGCTGGCTCCCAGCCATAATACTTTCACGTGCACCTGGAGAGGCAGCAAAGATTGTTTCAGAGGGTAGCCATGTTGGTCAGTGGTAGAAGAGGTGGATTCGATTCCAGAAGGGCCATAGAGAGATTCTCGGGTGCAAGTTTTTGTGAGTCAGAGCTCCCTTCGTCGGTTACCTTCATCAAATCAACGAGTGTTTCAGGGTGTACGTTTTTGATACCCCACAAAGGCAGCTTCGACTCTCAAAATCTTATGCCTCGAACATCTTCCTGATCTCTGAACTCGAATGTAGCAAAGCTTATCATTCTTCAGTGGTCAAAGAAATATTTCCGTATTGTCCATGCCAAAAATCAGTAGACGCATTTTGTATATATTTGTGTGTATCTCGCTTTTCTCCCCAGCTGGGACTCAAAGTGGCTTTTAGGACATAGTTCTCCCCTCCTGTGTTCTCTCACAACAACAGGCCTGTGAGGTGTGCCAGGCTGAGGGTTTGTGACAGACCCAAAGGCAGCCAACCAGCTTCCATGGTTGAGGATGGGGTTCAAACCTGAGTTGCCCAGGGGCAGTGGCGTAAATGCAATGGGACATTTAGGGACATTTGTCCCAGGTGTCACCATTTTCGGTCACGTGGAGGGGGGGTGCAAAATGCTCCCCCACATAACCACGTCCCCCCTGCCGGGCCGGGCACAAGTGCCTCAGAAGCCCAGACCACATACAGGCCCACTGGCTTTATACGTTAATAAAGGTTGTTTTTTAGCATTTGTGGGGGCACAGCCTCGCAGGGGCCCAGCAGACAGGCCTGGGAGCCATTTTGCCCTGAACTCTTGTTCCCCTCCCTACGCCTCTGCCCAGGGGCCTACGTTTGGCACTCTATTCATGACACCCCACTAGCTCTCAGACATACTTTGGGCAATGTCAGTCGCGGGCTTCTTTCAAGAAAGCGTGAAAGTCTGAATCTGACCAATTTTGGGGCACGGTCATCTCTGGGTGCTGGGCTTTTGTGCTCCGGAGAAGGAAGGGTGAAAGCGGGCACCGTTCACACAACCGAGCAGATCCGTTAAAGAGCCCTGATTGAGAGAAACATCTTTGTTCAGAGTTTCGCTTGTTGTGAAGAAAGTTTTCCAATGGATTTGCCCCCACTTCCCCGTGCGACAAGTTTATGACCCGAACATAAGAACATAAGAACATAAGAACTAGCCTGCTGGATCAGACCAGAGTCCATCTAGTCCAGCTCTCTGCTACTCGCAGTGGCCCACCAGGTGCCATTAGGAGCTCACGTGCAGGAGGTGAAAGCAAGGGCCTGAAAGGAAGAGACAGCATTGCTGAATGTAGCTTGCTAAGTCCAGATCTGAGCTTTTGGAATACGCTGCATGGATGCTTCGGATGTTCTTAATGTTCTGCCACATAAAAACTTACTGTAAATAATGAAAAGTACCTTTTGGGAACAGATTCTAGCCTGGCCACTCACATGCCGTGCTAGTTTTCCATTTTTAAAACATTGATGAAGGGGGGCCATTGAAAAATGCCGTTCCCCGTCTGGAGTCTGGAGTCCCGCAGTTGCGTTCTGCCTCGTGT
Organism: Sphaerodactylus townsendi; assembly: GCF_021028975.2. Taxonomy (NCBI): domain Eukaryota; kingdom Metazoa; phylum Chordata; class Lepidosauria; order Squamata; family Sphaerodactylidae; genus Sphaerodactylus; species Sphaerodactylus townsendi. The sequence continues at coordinate 4,186,858 of NC_059441.1, forward strand.
GTAAACCAAAATCCTTTCTCCCGATCACTTGCGGGAAGGAGAAATCCCTTCTAGATGTCCAGGCAGGAAAATTGCACCCAAGTATTTCTAGGTTACAGATTACATTCCCTATCTTCCAGCAGGCAGGTTAGTAAAACGCATCTTGCGTAATTTGCAGACGCTGCCTTAGAAGTTTATGAGCGGAGAAGAGCTGCTCTCCTTGAAAAATGAGTCATCTCTGATTTAAAATCTGTTTGTGTTCTTTTTCTGTGCGTTCAGGTGAATATGTATGGCAGTGATGGCGAACCTATGGCACGGGTGCCAGAGGTGGCACTCGGAGCCTTCTCTGTGGGCACGCGCACACAGAGTTCGTCATGTGGGGGACGGAAAATCACACACACACACATCTAGGCTGGCCTGGGCCACTGAGCATGACGTGCACGCACCACGGTGAGCAGGGAGGACTCGGCTGGCAGGCCTGGTGCCTGTGCTCCGGGTGGCTGCTGCCTGAGGGGGGGGGCGCAGAGGCGGCAGAGATGCTAGAGAGGCACAGAGCAGTGCTCATGGGACTTACTGGAGGCTAGAGCAGGCTGCCCCTGCTTGAGCGTATGGGGCAGAGGAAGAGGGAGCCATCCGTTTTTTTCTGAACGAAAACCTCAGCATTCAGGTGAAATGGCCAGGTTGGCACTTTGAGATAAATAAGTGGGGTTTGGGTGGCAATTTGGGCACTCGGTCTCAAAAAGGTTCGCCATCACTGATGTATGGCTTGCTGTTCGGCGCTTTATCTTGGAAGTTGTTCGGCGCTTTATCGTGGAAGTTGTTCGGCGCTTTATCTTGGAAGCTGTTCATGTGAGAGGCTGTTTCTCTGTAACGTGTATCCTGCGTGCGCTGGAGTTTTAAATGTGCTACCGAGCCCCTGACCCTGCACGCATGCACAAAAACAGAAGTGCCTTTTGACAGCAGCTGTTCCTACTCAGCAGACTGGGGGTGGGGGGTGGGGGCGTGATCTCATTTGTTCCAAGGCTGCTGTGCAAGCACAACTCTTGGGAAACTGGATCACGTCGCCTCCAGGATCCCAAAGAAAGGGTCCTCTCGCAATCAGTGCAGGAAAAGCAGATACATCCTTTGCTGACTCCTCCTGGGTGGAATGCACAGAGCATTCTTGGCTTACGATTAAAAAAAACTGTTTGCAAGGGGTCTTCCGGTCTGGCGTCGCGTTTCCAGAAGCAGCTGGCAAGAGTTTTAGGAAAGGAGGTACTCAGCTTCTGTAGGTTGGGAATCCGGGCAATCGTGGCAAATTAATAGGAGCAGCAGTGGCGTAGGAGGTTAAGGGATCGTGTATCTAATCTGGAGGAACCGGGTTTGATTCCCCGCTCTGCTGCCTGAGCTGTGGAGGCTTATCTGGGGAATTCAGATTAGCCTGTGCACTCCCACACACGCCAGCTGGGTGACCTTGGGCAAGTCACAGCTTCTCGGAGCTCTCTCGGCCCCACCTACCTCACAGGGTGTTTGTTGTGAGGGGGGAAGGGCAAGGAGATTGTCAGCCCCTTTGAGTCTCCTGCAGGAGAGAAAGGGGGGATATAAATCCAAACTCTTCTTCTTCTTCTTCTAATGGAAAGGCTGGTAGATGGGTTGCCACCCTCCAGGGGAGGCCTGGAGCGCTCCCAGAATTCCAACTGATATCCAGGCAACACAGATTTGTTCCCCTGGAGCAGGAGTCTGCAACCTGTGGCTCTCCAGATGTTCATGGACTACAATTCTCTCAGCCCCACCTACCTCACAGGGTGTTTGTTGTGAGGGGGGAAGGGCAAGGAGATTGTAAGCCCCTTTGAGTCTCCTGCAGGAGAGAAAGGGGAGATATAAATCCAAACTCCTCCTCCTCCTCCTCCTCTTCTTCTCCTCCTCCTTCTTCTTCTTCTTCTTCTTCTTCTTCTTCTTCTTCTTCTTCTTCTTCTTCCTCCTCCTCCTCTTTGTGAGTGGGTTGAACCCCTTTAAAGAGTTATCCGAATTAGCAGCCGTCCCCTGCATCTTGTGGCAGTGAGTTCCACAGGCTAATTGCATTTCTGTGTGCAGCAACGCTTCCTTCGTATGCTTATTCTGAATGACTGCCAGTCGCTTTCACTGAGTGAGCCTTGAGTGCGAGCCGTAATGATATTCCTTATCCAGAAAGCCACACTCGGTCCCATTAATCTTGCTTGCGTGGTATTGATTTATTCGCAGCGGGGAAACTGGAGGAATGAACCGTTGGCCTGGAGGCTTGCGGTTTAATTGTGCAGAAGTAGTTTCGGGCCAGATTCCCTAAACAGCGCATGCTTGTCTCGGCAGAGTAATATGCCGTTTATAGAAAAGATGAAGTGCCTCTAGTGTTTAACTTTTCTCTGGGCATTTTATTGTGGGTGCCAGCGTGATTGGCAGTTGAGCCATTGCTTCTGATTCTAAGGCTTCCACCAGCAGACGCTACATTCATTGCCCATTTGCAAAAATCAGCTCAGATAGTCTAGCATAGGTGTCAAACTCGTGGTCCTCCAGATGTTATGGACTACAGTTCCCATCATCCCCTGCCAGCATCATGCTGGCAGGGGATGGTGGGAACTGTAGTCCATAACATCTGGAGGGCCGTGAGTTTGACACCTATAAGCTATGGAATATTTTTTGTGTTGGAGCTTGTTTGAGGTTGCCAATTGCCAGGTCAGGCCTGGAGATCTTCCAGCTGTCCGGGCCCTGCGGGACCTTGGGGATTTCCGCAGGGCCTGTAAGACTGAGTTGTTCCACCGGGCCTTTGGAGAGACCGGCCGCTGAGGGTGCCCCTGCCCCCTCCTCTTTACCCCCATGGGCCCTAATACCATCAGGACCCGTTATTTCACATTAGGAGGGTTTCGTAAGGGCGCGGGCGATGTTTTAAGATATGACTGTTGTTTTAATTATATGGATGTTTTATCTGTACACTGCCCCGAGCCCTTCGGGGATAGGGCGGTATATTAAATTAATTAATTAATTAATCAATCAATCAATCAATTAATTAAATAAAGACAGACAGACTGATTTCCAGTTCCCTGGGAGGAAATGGCTGTTTTGGATGGTGAAATGATTGCCGTTATACCTGTCTGAGGTCGCTTCCCTCTGCGAACTCCACCTTCCTCTGGCTCCACCCATAAATATCTCAGCATTTCCCACACTGAAGTCTCCCACACTTTGATAGACTAATAAAATTGCTCTACCTGAAAGCTACTGGGAAAAAAAATCACTCCAATAAGAATGTAAGAACAAGCCAGCTGGATCAGACCAGAGTCCATCTAGTCCAGCCCTCTGCTACTCGCAGTGGCCCACCGGGTGCCTTTGGGAGCTCACATGCAGGAGGTGAAAGCAATGGCCTTCTGCTGCTGCTGCTGCTCCCGATCACCTGGTCTGCTAAGGCATTTGCAATCTCAGATCAAGGAGGATCAAAATTGGTAGCCAGAGATCGACTTCTCCTCCATAAATCTATCCAAGCCCTTTTTAAAGCTGTCCAGGTTAGTGGCCATCACCACCTCCTGTGGCCACATATTCCAAACACCGATCACGCATTGCATGAAGAAACGCTTCCTTTTATTAGTCCTAATTCCAGCTTGGCTTCCACGGCTCTGTTGGATTGGTTTTTTTGTGTGCGTGCTGTTGTTTCTATAATGGCCAGATTCTGGGGAAGTATTTTGAAGCCCTTGGGTAAAGTATAGGAGAGGGCAGGGGGGATGGTTGGGGTTTGGAGTTCCTTGTATCAATTTCTCAATGGACGCAACGTTAACAACTCCACAGACAACAAACGCGCTGCATCAACCGCTATTTATCAATTGCGCTAAGCCCACATTTAAAGTGTAATACATGAAGTGCAACCAGTGAAAAGTGCAAAGACATCAGAGCCTAGACTCTTACAATACTAAACATATCACATCACCATACAACATAGTCAAGGTGACTAAACGATGTCGTTTTTACTCGGTCCGATATTTTCGTCCGTATTGGTACTTGGACAGGACCTCTTCTTTGAAGATGTCCCATTCCAAGTACCCACACGGACAAAAAAATATTGGACCGGTAGAACGGCTTTCACCGCTTAGTACTGTAAGAGTCTAGGTTCCTGATGTCTCTTTGTGACTCTTTCTAATTGGTTGCACTTATGTACTAAAACTTTTAAATGGGCTGCAGCTGGAATTGATAAATAGTGGTTGATGCAGCGCGTTTGTTGTCTGTGGGTTTGGAGTTCCTTCCCTAGGAGGAAAGGCTGAAAAGAGTGGGACTTCTTAGTTTAGAAAAGAGAATAAAGGGGAACACGATTGAGGTTCATAAAATTACGCACGGGGCGGAGAGAGTTGACAAAGAGAGCGTTTTCTTCCTCTCCCAAAGTACCACAACTCGAAGGCACCCAATGAAACTGAAGGGCACTCACAACAGGCACAAAAACCAAAAGGTACACTTCTTTAAACAGTTTGAGTGATTAAATTGTGGGAATCCCGGGAGCTTTAAAAAGGCACTACCCTGTTTCCCCGAATATAAGACATCCCCTGAAAATAGGACGTAGTAGAGGTTTTGCTGAAGTGCGAAATATAAGGCATCCCCCGAAAGTAAGACGTAGCAAAGTTTTTGTTTGGAAGCAGGCCCGACGAACAGAACACAGAAAAATAAGACATCCCCTGAATATAAGACATAGCGCATCTTTGGGAGCAAAAATTAATATAAGACACTGTCTTATTTTCGGGGAAACACGGTAGGTAGATTTATGGAGGACAGGTCTATCGGTGGTAACTAGCCGTGGTGACTAAAGAGAACCTCCATATTCAAAAGCAGTCAACCTCTGAATACCAGCGACAGGAGGCAATGTCAGGGGAAGGCGCGGGGCGGAGAGGGACCACATGGGGGACCCTATGTCTTGTTGTTGCCCCTGCAATGAACTGGTTGGCCACTGCGTGAGACAGATGTCATGACCAGAGCTCCCCACAGCCCTGGCCACAGTGTCTTCGGTGTCCCCTAGGGTCCCCTGAGAAGACCCCAGGCTTCCTCTCAGACCCTTTCATGCCCCCCCACCCCACCCGGGTCTTAGTTTCTAAAGTCAGGCATTGGGCTGCACAGTGGAAAAGTGCCTGCTACTGGTAAAAGTTCCCCTTCTTTGGCAACTTCATCTGGTCTCAGACAGGCTCCATCTGGGTAGTGCTCCAGTGAGCCTTCACTAGCGGTCGGCTGGCCTTTTAGCAGGCAGCCACTGACTAGCCTTTTCCTCCCTAGCCTCGGTCCCCGGACAACAGCGTGATGGACTATGTACCCCTGGTCCAGAGGCGGAGCAAGGGGAAACTGCGCCCGGGTGTGCGTGCGCCCTCCCCCAGAACGCCATGCCACGCCCCCTTGACAGCCCAGCCACGCCCCCGCTGCTGCACTCCGGGGTGCCGCCCCCTCTGTCCCGTGGGTGCTACGCCACTGCCCTGGTCTGATCCAGCAGGGCTCTCCTTATGCTCTTGTAAAGGTTCAGAAGTTTTTGGAGCGCTTCTAACACACTGCGAGAGTTGCAGTTGCAGGCTGTGTTGCGTTACTGCTGGAAGCGCACCCCATTGGGTGGCCCTGCGTTCCTTGTTCGCCGGGGCCTGCTTTTCTCTTTGCCGCGCGCCCAGCGAGGCCTTTTGTTTGTTGGGGCTGAGCCAGGAGTGGTGCAACATTTTGCAGTGACGTCACCCGGCTGTTTATAGAGAGGCCGTTGAGAAGAGCGGGGTGAACTCTTATCCGTCCGGTGATCGCGGAGACTCTTTAGCCAAGGCATGATGTATTCTTTAGGCACAAAAGCGCAACGGATAATGTGATGGAAACGCTGAAGTATGCGGTGGTTGTTGCTGCTAATGTGAACTTTGCCAGTTGGCAAAGAAGGGGAACTTTTACCAGTAGCAGGCACTTTTCCACTGTGCAGCCCAATGCCCGACTTTAGAAACTAAGACCCGGGTGGGGTGGGGGGCATGAAAGGGTCTGAGAGGAAGCCTGGGGTCTTCTCAGCCCCCCCCCCCCGTCTTCTAGTACAGGGGTCTGCAACCTGCGGCTCACCAGATGTTCATGGACTACAGATCCCATCAGCCACTGCCAGCATGGCCAATTGGCCATGGTGACAGGGGCTAATGGGAATTGTAGTCCATGAACATCTGGGGAGCCGCAGGTTGCAGACTCCTGTTCTAGCAGGTCTGCAGAGAGAAAGAACTATTTCTGTGCTCTACCTTTCCAGGTTTCTCATCTGCATTTTTAAAACTTTCTTGCTGCGCCCTCCCCCCCCAAATCTATAAACTGCTTTATAAAACTTTGTATGTTGACTTGGGGAGTGGTAGAAAGGTGGGATATCAGTGCTGTCAGTAACGGTTGAGAACAGTGACGCATGGATCTGCTGAGAGCCTTCCCCTTCATCTCTTTCCTTTTTATTTTATGGATAGTGACAATTTTCAATATATTTTGAGTTAAAGTAGACCATCCCGTCCACCTGGATTTTATTTCTTAAGGTGATGGAAGGAAATATGAGAATTTGTGTGACTATTTTAATAGGTAAACTATTTTAATCTGTTACAAACTGCTCTGAACCTGTGCAGTCGGGGTGATTGGGAAGAGGAGGAGGAGGAGGAGAAGGAGTAGTAGTTTGGATTTACATCACCCCTTTCTCTTCTGCAAGGAGACTCGAAGGGGCTGACAATCTTCTTTCCCTTCCCGCCCCCAACAAACACCCTGAGAGGTGGGTGGGACTGAGAGAACTCCGAAGGACAGTGACTAGCTCAAGGTCACCCAGCTGGCATGTGTTGGAGTGCGCAAGCTAATCTGGTTCCCCAGATAAGTCTCCACAGTTCCAGAGTGTGGAATCAAACCCGGTTCCTCCAGATTAGAGTGCACCTGCTCTTAATCACTACACCATGCTGGAGTGGTCTAAAAAGTGAATGAATGGCTCAGTAGCAGAGCCTCAAAGTGCCGCTGAGAGTCCCAGAGAGTCCCAGGGGCATCCCCTGCTAAAAGGGTGACCACTCCCCAGCTATTACCAGTCAAAGGAGACAAGACTGACCTGGCGGTGGGGCAATCTAACCGCTTCGATAGCTTTGCTTGTGGTCACGGACAAGAAAGGCCCTGCAGAGGGCTCAATGGCTGCTCACTTGGAGTGGTTTGTAACCCCAGTGTTTGGTGCTGGAGGAAGAGGAGACAGGCGCGCATCGCCATATGCTTGCAACAAAGCCGGGAACGCAACGATCTGCAGATCGCAGAAGTTTGGGGTGTTTGTGTCAAGAAAATCTCAGCACGAGGCTCGAAGTGCCTGTTTTTGGCTGTGCTTTTCTCCCCCACCCACACACACACACAATTTCTCCCCCCAAGTTGGATCCTTTTCTTCTTGTCTTGGTGGTGCAGACTCTTTGTAAACAGACGTGCCTCTGTGATGCGGAGGTGTATTTGGCTGCCCCATGTGTGCGCCCAGAGCAAGCTGGCGGGGCTTTGCATCGTAGGACTGAGTGGGTGTGAAAAAGACCTTCACGGGAAAAATGTGGGGCTTGGAAGAACATTTGTGTTCGCCTTCCCTCCGGCAAGGCCCCACAGCGTTTGTGGGTGTCACTCAAACGCCTCTGCGTACCGCGGGACAGCATCTGCTGCGGTCTGGCGAAGCAGCCGTTCCCCAAAGGCTGAGCTTTTGAGTTTTGGCTCTTCCGCAGCTGCGTCGTGCTGGATTTTTTGAACTGCTTCACACACACAGTGGTGTCCAGTGACAAAAACTACATGCGTGAATGTACCATCATGGCACTGCTGCGATTCTCCGTGGAGAACTTTCCTGTTGCCGGCATCTCCAGCTAAAACAGCGAGGGAACCAGGGGTGTGAAAGACCTTCATTTCATTTCACATTTAATTTATATCTTGCCCGTTATGTTCTTGCTCTCTGAATTCTGTAGAAACTATAGAGCAGTGATGGCGAACCTTTTCGAGACCGAGTGCCCAAACTGCAACCCAAAACCCACTTATTTATCGCAAAGTGCCAACACGGCAATTTAACCCGAATACTGAGGCTTCAGTTTAGGAAAAAACGGTTGGCTCCGAGGCATGTGTTACTCGGAAGTAAGCTTGGTGGCAGTCGGTGGCTTTGCTTTGAAGCAACCGTGCAACTCTTCCAACGGGTGAATCCCGACCCTAGGAGGGTTTACTCAGAAGCTAGCCCCATTGCCAGCAACCGAGCTTACTCCCAGGTAAAGGATTGCGCTTTAGTTCTTTGCATGAAAATCAGTGCGGTTTATCAGCGCTTAACAGGGTTACCTACACTGCTTCCCCAAAATTAGGTCTTAGGTTTAATGCTAATAATCGAGCCCAGCGGCCCAGGCCAGCCTAGATGTGTGTGTGTGGGGGGGGGCAATTTCCCCCCCACATGATGAACTCTGTTTGTGCGTGCCCACAGAGAGGGCTCTGAGTGCCACCTCTGGCACCCGTGCCATAGGTTCGCCATCACTGCTATAGAGCATATGTTATTAAAGTGTCCCCTTTATGAGGAGGCAAGGAAAAAATGCCTGTCACATCTACTACACAAAATGACATATTCTGATAAAGTTTGCTGTGAAAAACTATCACAAGATAAGAAGGAGAATATTACTAAACGGGTAGCAAAATTGTGTCTATTCATTATGAAAAAATAAAAAATGATCTGAATATGGTATCCCCCTTAGATATTTTTGTTTTGTTTAGTATTTTTATGCTGTTTGGTGTGTTTACAAAGTATAATGATATATAGATGGATAGTGCTGGAATACGGGAGAGAGATCTGCATTCTTGTTTTGTTGTAGATATTTTGGAGATTTGTAATATACCTGGTCATTGACTGTAAATAAAGTCTTCTTCTTCTATATCCCGCCCTCCCCCGAAGTGCTCAGGGCGGCAAACAACAGTAGTGAACAAACAATAAAGCATAGCATAAACAGCAACAACAATAAATCACAACACAACAATATCAACAGCATAATAATGGATCACAATAATATACTATAGGCCAGTGGTGGCAAACCTATGGCACGGGTGCCAGAGGTGGCACTCAGAGCCCTCTCTGTGGGCACGCACAAACAGATTGCCCCCCCGCCACACACACATCTGGACTGGCCTCGGCTGCTGGGCTCGATTATTAGCATTAAATCTAAGACCTAGTTTTGGGGAAGCAGTGTGGGTAACTCTGTTAAGTGCTGTTAAACCCCACTGACTTTCATGCAAAGAACTGAAATGCAATCCTTTACCTGGGACTAAGCTCGGTTGCTGGCAATGGGGCTTGCTTCTGAGTAAACCCTCCTAGGGTCATGATTCACCCGTTGGAAGAGTTGCACGGTTGCTTCAAAGCAAAGCCCCTGACTACCACCAAGCTTACTCCCGAGTAACGCACGCCTCGGAGCCAATAGTTTTTCCTAAACTAAAACCTCAGTATTCAGGTTAAATTGCCGTGTTGGCACTTTGCGATAAATAAGTGGGTTTTGGGTTGCCATTTGGGCACTCGGTCTCGAAAAAGTTCGCCATCACTGCTATAGGCAGTACCCAATTATATCAGCTAACCCCCAAATCACAGTTCCCACAACTACAAAAACTAAAATACAGTGAACTAGCATAGAGTCTGCTCCATCAACCCGCCCCAAACAGTCCCTGAACGGGTGGTGCCCTTCGGCCGCTGCCCAAGTCAGCCGCCTTGGGCTGCTGGTGGAACTCCTGTTGTAGCTGCCAGGCCCCACCCCCTGCAGGTGTTTCCAATGGGGTGGGTGGGGAAGGACTCTCACTCCTTCCCATGGGCAGCAGGCGGCAGCTCACCAGGTGGACCTGCTTGGCTGGCAGGCAGGCAAACCAACAGGGAGGATCTGTCCTCCGTCTGAGATGCTGCAGAAGGCCGCTTCACGGCCACAGACAGTTCACGCTCTCTGTAGCTTAGGGGTGGCCAACCTACGGCACTCCAGATGTTCATGGACTACAATCCCCATCAGCCCTTGCCAACATAGCCAAGTGGCTGTGCTGGCAGGGGCTGATGGGAATCGTAGTCCATGAACATCTGAAGCAGCGTGGGTTGGCCACCCCTGCCAGCGTAGCTAGTCCTCAAAACTCAGAGTTGTCGTGGGAGGAAAAATTCAGCAATGAAAAAGGTGTGGGGGGTTTGAAACATCTTCATCCCAGCCTTCCTTCGCGGAGCTCGCGGCAATGCGCTTGGTTTTGCGCCTCTTCCATTTTGTTCTCACAACGATCCTGTGAGGCGGCTTATGAGGGAATAACTTGGCCCAGGATCGCCCTGTGAGCTGCCAGGGAGGTTCTACGTATCCAGGGGGGAAAAAAATAAGGGGTACAATCTAGAGATGGTCTTCAGACTGGCGGAGGGACCATCTTTCAAAATATTCCTTTTTGCAGATAGAAACTCACCTGGGTACTGGCTTTTAACAAGAAGGGCCTGTGTTTACATAAGGCGGATGAAGACCAGCACTTCTTGGTCAGACTAGGTGCCTGAAAAACCCAAACAGGAGCAAAGGAGGGGGGGCTACTTGTGAGTAAGCTTGCTTTTATGTATTCACTTCATTGACATCCCACCTTGCCCCTTAGTGAGGTCCTAAAGCAGTGGTGGCGAACCTATGGCACGGGTGCCAGAGGTGGCACTCAGAGCCCTCTCTGTGGGCACGCGCACACAGAGTCGCCTCCCCCACACATCTAGGCTGGCCTGGGCCACTGGGCTCAATTATTAGCATTAAATCTAAGACCTAGATTTGGGGAAGCAGTGCCAACCGAGCAACCCTGTTAAAGCTAAGTATTAAAGCCCCACCCGATTTTTCATCACGCTAAGAACTAAAGCGCTTGATCCTTTACCAATTCGGGAGTAAAGCTCGAGTTGCCAAGGCTATAAATAAATGGGGCTTGATTCAGAGTAATTCAGAGTGATTCAGATTTTTTCTAAACTAAAACCTCAGTATTCAGGTCAAATTGCCGTGTTGGCACTTTGCGATAAATAAGTGGGTTTTGGGTTGCAATTTGGGCACTCGGTCTCGAAAAGGTTCGCTATCACTGTCCCAAAGTGACTGATATCATTCTCTGCTCCTCCATTTTATCCTCATAACAGCCCCGTGAGGTAAGCTGAGAGTATATGACTGGTCACTGAGTGAGATTCCTTGGCACAAGTGGGGATTCGAACTCAGATCTCCCAGATACTAGTTTGCAACTAGGTCATGCTGGCTCTCGCTGGCTTTCGCTTTCTTTCCCTTCCACCTCGCAGGATTTAGTCATTCGGGCTGCACCCCTCCGCTCTGTTCTTCAATGTGCGCAGCGGAAGAAGCACTTTAAAAAAAAGTTCTGTTTAAGGAATTAGACATCTGAAAAATGTCGCGGAGGTTTTAGTGCTGGGAGGAGTCGTAACATTTTCTTTTCAAATGGTGTTTGACCCCCTTGGTCCTGGTGCCGGCTGCTGTGGTCCGGGAGGCGTTCCGTTCATTTTTATTTTTATTCCCCCCCTTCCCAAGTTGTTATTCATAGCGGTGCTCACATGAAAGTTGGATCAGGTTGGTTCGGTCTTGGCTGCGTAGCTTTTCCATGCGTGTGAGAGGGAAATAGCATTTCCATGCAAGCGGGGCTGGTTGTGAAATCTTTCCTCTCAGATGCTTTAAGTTTGTTGATGAAATGTCCAGAGATCTGGTAAGCCTCGTGATGCCAAAGTCTCTCCAGCTGCAGTATCGGTGGTGGTGGTGGTAGTAGTAGTAGTAGTAGTAGTAGTAGTAGTAGTAGTAGTAGTAGTAGTAGTAGTAGTAGTAGTAGTAGTAGTATGTTGTTACCATCAATATTATCATCATCAAACATTTCTAGGAGCAGCAGTGGCATAGTGGTTAAGAGCAGGTGCATTCTAATCTGGAGGAATCGGGTTTGATTCCCACCTCTGCTGCTTGAGCTGTGGAGGCTTATCTGGGGAATTCAGGTTAGCCTGTGCACTCCAACACATGCCAGCTGGGTGACCTTGGGTTAGTCACAGTTCTTCGGAGCTCTCTCAACCCCACCTACCTCACAGGGTGTTTGTTGTGAGGGGGGAAGGGCAAGGAGATTGTAAGCCTCTTTGAGTCCCCTTACAGGAGAGAAAGGGGGGATATAAATCCAAACTCCTCCCCCTCCTCCTCCTCCTCCTCCTCCTCCTCCTCCTCCTCTTCTTCTTCATCTTCTTCTTCTTCTTCTCCTCCTCCTCCTCCTCCTCCTCCTCCTCCTCCTCCTCTGCCAGCACAAGATTTCGTGTCACCGCTTTCTGGGCACTATAATGTGGAGGGGGGGCGGGGGAAAGGCTAGGTGTTGCACAATATCCGGTGCAGCATCCCATCACTTGCTCGATGGTTTCCATTTTCGCATGATCGGGCATTTTGGATGCAGCCTTGGAGATGTCAAGTTTTTGTGTAAAGCTCCTGGCTTAAGCTCCAGAAGATGCTAGCTTACGTTTGTGGAAGGGAACGTAGTGGAAAATTCTTCTGCCAAACTCCACAACGCAGAAGGCCATTCCTCCCCAGATCCCAGTGAGGCTGGTGTAGGAGCGGATTAGCTCCCCTAGAATGGCGCCCATATTCATTACTGGGGTGGTGGCTGCGTCTTGTGGATTTCCCACCTCCAGTTGCCTTGGCTGGGGTACCACCAGCCACCTCCTGCCCTTGGTGGTCAGCCAATGTTTGGGCCAGAAATTGGCGAGGAGAGAGGTCATTTTTAAAATCTCCCCCCCCCCTTTCTGGAAAAGGGGGGTTCTTGATTGTATTACCTGTGCTGTACATAAGAACATAAGAACATAAGAACATAAGAACATAAGAACATAAGAACTAGCCTGCTGGATCAGACCAGAGTCCATCTAGTCCAGCTCTCTGCCACTCGCAGTGGCCCACCAGGTGCCTTTGGGAGCTCACATGCAGGATGTGAAAGCAATGGCCTTCTCGCAGAAGGCTGTTGCTCCCTGATCCAAGTGGTCTGTTAAGGGCATTTGCAAATCTCTAGATCAAAGAGAGGGGATCGAAGACTAGGTAGCCAGAGACTGGCCACTTCTCCTTCCATAAAATCTGCTCCAAGCCCCTTTTCCAAAGCTATCCAGGGTTAGTGGCCATCACCCCTCCTGTGGCAGCATTATTCCAAACACAACTAAATCACACGTTGCGTGAAGGAAGTGTTTCCTTTTATTAGTCCTAATTCTTCCCCCCAGCATTTTCAATGGATGCCCCCTGGTTCTAGTATTGTGAGAAAGAGAGAAAAATTTCTCTCTGTCAACATTTTCTACCCCGTGCATAATTTTATAGACTTCAATCATGTCCCCCCTCAGACGTCTCCTCTCCAAACTAAAGAGTCCCAAACGCTGCAGCCTCTCCTCATAAGGAAGGTGCTCCAGTCCCTCAATCCTCCTTTGCGCATTCCGTGTGTGTTTCCGTGTGCTTTTTCCTCTCTTGACTGTCTCTGAGCCACAAAGAAGGAAGCCTGCGCTATGAGACACACTCTCGGCTGTGGCTGTCCTTTTCACCCCTGGGGAGGCAAGGGAGAGTCCGGGGCCTGCCCGGAGGGTGGCTCGGAAAAGGGAAGCAGACGGAGTTCTTCTGCGGCCTAGCGCACGTGACCCCTGCGGGAAAGTCCACCCAGGCCTGCGCTGCTGTGGAGCGTGGGGTTGATGCACAGGAAATGAATCACCCCGGCGTGATAGAGGTCGGAGAAATTGGATGTGGGACAAACCCCAAAGGGGACCTGCCTGGAGCCACAAGAATCTCCAGTTTTGCTGAGGAGAGGGAAGTTTGTGCCTAAGAACATAAGAAAGAGCCTGCTGGATCAGACCAGAGTCCATCTAGTCCAGCTCTCTGCTACTCGCAGTGGCCCACCAGGTGCCTTTGGAAGCTCACCAGCAGGAGGTGAAAGCAATGGCCTTCTGCTGCTGCTGCTGCTCCCAAGCACCTGATCTGCTAATGCCTTTGCAACCTCATATCTGTTGTGTTGTGTTGGACTTTTGCTAATTGCTTCATAAGAACATTAAGAACATAAGAAAGAGCACACTGCTGGGATCAGACCAGAGTCCATCTAGTCTCAGGCTCTCGGGTTGGCTACCCAGTGGCCCCCCAGGTGCCTTTCTGGAAGCCTCACTCAGCAGGAGGTGGCTTTTACAATGGCCTTCTGTTGCTGCTGCTGCTGCTCCTGAGCACCCTGGTCTGCTAAGGCATTTGCAATCTGAGATCAAAGGAGGGATCCAGAAGATTGGGAGCCATACTTAGATCTGGGAAACTTCCTCCTCCTCCCATCAATCTGCTCCAGAAGCTCCTTTTTTTAAAGCTAACTCCAGGTTAGTGAAGCCTGCATCACCACCCTCCTGTGTGCAGCATATTCCAGAAACACCCAAATCTACACGTTGTGTGAAGAAGTGTTTCCATTGATTAGTCCTAATTCTTCCCCCCAGCATTTTCAATGGATGCCCCCTGGTTCTAGTATTGTGAGAAAGAGAGAAAAATGTCTCTCTGTCAACGTTGTCTACCCCGTGCATAATTTTATAGACTTCGATCATATCCCCTGTGGTAGAGACGCCTCCTCTCCGGCAAAACATAAAAGAGTCCCAAAGCAGCTTTTGCAGCTCTCCGGCCTGCTCTTTTCTTCTCTCTCTGTTTCATGTTCGTATCCAGACCCGGATACCCAAGATAGCGCTGGTCTTGTCAGAGAAACGAAGCAGGGTCAGTTTTGGGGTGGGAAGCCACCCAGGAGGTCCAGAGCTGCTAGGCAGAGGCAGGTCACGGCAAACCACCCCAAAAAGCCTCTTGCCTTGAAAAACCTTTGGGGTTGCAAGAAGTCGCCTGCTACCGGACGGCGCTTTCTACCACCAGCAGCCACACGAAACCAAGTTTGGAAGGAAGCTTGAAGCTGGATAACTCCGACACGTCGAAACTAAAAAACCCTCACTTGTTGCAGCTTGTCACGCTGGTTGGTGTCTGGGTTGGAGGTCCCATTGTGGGAAGAATGCCATCAGGGCAGGACCACTCAGCCGGCAACCATATAGACCAGTGGTGGCGAACCTTTGGCACTCCAGATGTTATGGACTACAATTCCCATCAGTCCCTGCCATCATGGCCAATTGGCCATGCTGTCAGGGGCTGATGGGAATTGTAGTCCATAACATCTGGAGTGCCAAAGGTCGACCACCACGGATATAGACAGAGCTGCGAGCTCCTGTGTAGTCAGGATACTTGTTAGCCAGTGGGCTTCGACTTCTAATATTTGATTTTAAGGTGCTCTTTTCTTAACCAGCCCCGTTTTCTATATTCCCACAGAGCAGGGGTCCCCCAAGGGGTGGTCATGGTGCCTGCCAACAAGTCAAGTCAAGAATATGCTGCCACAGGAGGTGGTGATGGGCACTAACCTGGATAGCTTTAAAAAGTGCTTGGACAGACTTATGGAGGAGAAGTCCATCTATGGCTACCAATCTTGATCCTCCTTGATCTGAGGTTGCAAATGCCTTAGCAGACCAGGTGCTCAGGAGCAGCAGCCACAAAAGGCCATTGCTTCCACATCCCGCATGTGAGCTCCCAAAGGCACCTGGTGGGCCACTGCGAGTGACAGAGTGCTGGACTAGATGGACTCTGGTCTGATCCAGCAGGCTAGTTCTTATGTTCTTATGTTCTTATTTATTGGGGTGCTGTGTGGTTTCCGGGCTGTCTGGCCATGTTCTAGCAGCATTCTCTCCTGGCCGTTTACCTGCAGATTCATGCCATGGCTGGCACCTTCTAGTGAGGATCTCAGGAAACGTGGGAGGAGAGAATGCCTGCTAAAAATCACATGCAGCCCGTGTGAAACCACATAGGCTACCCCATAGTGATTCCGACCATTGAGAAGCCTTACGACAAAATACAAAGTATTTATGGTTTTGAGCCATTTTAGCTCATAACACCAATACAGAGATACGTGCAGTTAAAAAATTAGAACCCTGCTATAGTGGAACAGCCTGCCAACAGCCCTCCTGGTATCCACCAAGTGTCTTTAGGACTTGGGTGGGGCTCCTACCTAGCAGGCCACTGAAGATCTATACTTGGCTATGCAGATTAAAACAATGTTTTGGTAGCGGCTGCTAAACCCGTGGGCAGCTGATATCTGAAGAAGTGAGCGGTGACTCACAAAAGCGCACAGCCTGCCAGGAATTTTGTTAGCCTTTAAGGCTCTACTGGACTCTTGCTCTTTTCTACCACTACCGGCAGCCCGACACAGTTGCCCGTCGGGAGCGATCTGCCTGCAGAGCGTTTGTTTTGTTCTCTCTTTCTCCCCGTTCCCGGTGTATTTTTTGAATTTTGAATTCCAGAACTTCTTCAGTAAGGATACAGAGCAGGGTTAGGCTGTTGTGTTCACTTAAAGCAGGGGTGTCCAACTCTGGTGCCCCAGATATTCATAGACTATGATTCCCATCAGCCCCTGCCAGCATGGCCAATTGGTTCAAAACCCTCTTGGGAACTGTGGCCGGGGGTGTGTGGAAAAGTTCTGCCCAGAGGCCGGTGTTCTTCCGTGCACGAACTTTCTGCCGTTGCCTTGCGACGAAACGTTTTCTGTGCCCTATTGCAGTACATTTGAATCCCCTTCGAGCAAGTGATTTCAACCACAGCAGGGTGCATTGAGTCGTTCTCAGTAGTTGCATTCCGACATTAATAAGTTTTTCCTTCCTGTCTGCGTTTCCTAAACTTGCGGCTTGGCTTTAAATTGAGAGACGCCGTTCTGGTTTTGTGTGTGTGTGTGTGTGTATCTTTTATTGTTGAACTGCTGTTGGAAAAAAGATGTGATGTATTCCCAGCATCCCGGTAATCGTGCAATTATTCATGCAACAGGCAAGCATCTCGAGAGCCAAAACGCACACCGTTGGCCGGACTTGCCATCCTGTTCCGTTAAGTTGAATCAAGAAGGCAGTGAAAGTTTTGGCCCAGATGAATCTCTGATGAAGGTTTTATTTTTACGCGTTTGTCTCCTGCCCTTTCCAGGCGTTCTAAATAGATGCAAACAGGAAAGGGTTTCTTCTACTTTTTGAAAATGCTGGTAGTTAATTTGTTCCACTGTCTAGAGAGCAATATTTGCACTTTTAAATGCAGGAAGTGAAATGAATGTGAAGTTAAGTTGGGAATAAAAATACTCTGCATTGTCGGAGGCTTTCACGGCCGGATTCAACTGGTTCTGGTGGGTTTTCCGGGCTGTGTGGCCGTGGTCTGGTGGATCTTGTTCCTAACGTTTCGCCTGCATCTGTGGCTGGCATCTTCAGAGGTGTATCACAGAGGGAAGTCTGTTACACACTGTGTCCAGAGAGACAGAAATATTTGGGGTATATAGTTTCCCTGTCCCGGGGTGGGGAACCAATCAGTAAGTGTTTGGGTGGAACTTGTTATGCAAAATGTGGTTGATAATATTGTATTGTGGGTGGGGTTCCACCCAAACACTTACTCGGTGAGAAAGGTGGTCTAGAGAAACGAACTAAAATACAAATAGTTTATAAAGCAGTTTTGACCAGGTGTTAAGGGGAACAAGCAGCAGGCTTTTGATGTTGGTACTAGTTACACTGAAATTGCTGACTTACAGTTCACAGATATTTGAATTTTAAAGTTAAAGTAAAGGTAAAGTTTCCCCTTAGTCGTGTCCGACCTTGGGGTACGACTGCAAGCAGTGATTTCATAGGCAATCCGTTTTTGTGGGGTAGTTTGCCATTGCTTTCCCCGGCTATTCTTTACCCCCTAGCTATGAGCTAGGTACTCATTTACCGACCAAGAAATGGATGGATGGCTGAGTTGACCGTGAGCCAGCTGCCAGGATATCTGACCCACAGGGGGCTCGAACTCCTGACCGTGTGAGTGGCAGTGCAAGCACTTAACCACCACGCCACGCAGCTCCTTATTTTAAAGTTATGGATATTTAAATAGTCAGCTGATGGTTGCCAAAGATCATTGTCTTTTAAATTATCATAAACCTCTTTTTGACAAGAGGGACTTAAGATCAGAGCCTTTCACCTTTACCTGTCTCCCTCTCTGTCCCCCCCCCCCAAATGCAGATCGCTGGACGGCAGACTGCAGGTCTCCCACCGGAAGGGGCTCCCGCACGTCATCTACTGCCGGCTGTGGCGATGGCCCGACCTTCATAGCCACCACGAGCTGCGCGCCATGGAGATCTGCGAATACGCCTTCAACATGAAGAAGGACGAGAGAGTTTGTAGCTGAATCCGTTACCACTCATCCATGGCCGAGTGGGAAGCGCCAGTGGTACGGCCTCGCCATACTCAGGAGATGCTCCTCCGGGTGGGGCCAGTGAGCCCCAGGTATCCGTGCTGGGGAATGAAGCAGCAGTGGCGTAGGAGGTTAAGAGCTCGTGTATCTAATCTGGAGGAACCGGGTTTGATTCCCAGCTCTGCCGCCCGAGCTGTGGAGGCTGATCTGGGGAATTCAGATTAGCCTGTACACTCCCACACACGCCAGTCACAGCTTCTCGGGCTAGTCACAGCTTCTCGGAGCTCTCTCAGCCCCACCCACCTCACAGGGTGTTTGTTGTGAGGGGGGAAGGGCAAGGAGATTGTAAGCCCCTTTGAGTCTCCTGCAGGAGAGAAAGGGGGGATATAAATCCAAACTCTTCTTCTTCTTCTTCAAATGGAAAGGCTGGTAGATGAGTTGCCACCCTCCAGGGGAGCCCTGGAGCGCTCCCAGAATTCCAACTGATATCCAGGCAACACAGATTAGTTCCCCTGGAGCAGGGGTCTGCAACCTGTGGCTCTCCAGATGTTCGTAGACTACAATTCCCATCAGCCCTTGCCAGCATGGCCAATTGGCCATGCTGGCAGGGACTGATGGGAATTGTAGTCCATGAACATCTGGAGAGCCACAGGTTGCAGACCCCCGCAGCCTGGAGAGAATGTATGTATTTATTTTATTTTACTTCTATGCCGCCCTTCCCCTCGTGGGTTCGGAGCAGCTTCCAACAGGTTTCAATACAATCTAAAATCAAGCTAAAAGCATAGTAAAATCAGACGGGATCTTGCCCTCCTTTTACTGCAAGATAAAACCAACAACAGGTGAAGAGATGCGGGAAGGTGAGGGAGGCCAGACTTAATGACGGTAGCCCACCGTTGCCTCGACTGTCCGCCTGGAAAGACAGCTCTGTCTTGCGGGCCCTGCTGAACCTCATCAGATCTCGCAGGGCCCAGGTCTCCTTGGAGAGAGCGTTCCACTTGGTTGGGGTCAGGGCAGAGAATGTGCTGACCCTGGTTGAGGCCAGGGATCCATATTGGCGGAAGCGAAAAAGACAAGGATGCAAGAACAGGAATGAACCAAAAACCGGGTTAGCCAACCCCCAGAATTCTTGCCACAACACAAGGAAGCGTAACAAATGAATGCACCGTATTAACTGTTATTCATGTACTAGTCAGCAATCAATGAACATAAATCATATCAAATGTCCAAAAATATTCCTAACACACAGTTCGTTTCTACTCCTTCATAGTCCATTGAAAGAAGAAGTCAAAAGCACGATGGGACCTTAGTCCACTCACCGCACTACCAAGGTGTGTGAGAAGCCGGGGCTATGAATGAGTAGAAATGGACTGTGTGTTAGAAATATTTTTGGACATTTGATATGATTTATGTTCATTGATTGCTGACTAGTACATGAATAACAGTCAAGAACATAAGAACATAAGATCAAGCCAGCTGGATCAGACCAGAGTCCATCTAGTCCAGCACTCTGCTACTCGCGGTGGCCCACCAGGTGCCTTTGGGAGCTCACATGCAGGATGTGAAAGCAAGGGCCTTCTGCTGCTGCTGCTCTTGAGCACCTGGTCTGCTAAGGCCTTTGCAATCTGAGATCAAGGCAGATCAAGACTGGTAGCCATAGATCGACTTCTCCTCCATAAATCTGTCCAAGCCCTTTTTAAATCCATCCAGGTTAGTGGCCATCACCACCTCCGGTGGCAGCATATTCCAAACACCAATCACACGTTGTGTGAAGAAGTGTTTCCTTTTATTAGTCCTAATTCTTCCCCCAGCATTTTCAATGAATGCCCCCTGGTTCTAGTATTGTGAGAAAATGTCAACATTTTCTACCCCATGCATAATTTTATAGACTTCAATCATATCCATAGTTAATACAGTACATTCATTTGTTACGCTTCCTTGTGTTGTGGCAAGAATTTTTGGGGTTGGCTAACCCGGTTTTTGGTTCATTCCTGAGGCCAGGGATCACAAGTGAGTTAAGAACATAAGAACATAAGAACAAGCCAGCTGGATCAGACCAAAGTCCATCTAGTCCAGCTCTCACCACTGCATTCTTGTGAAAGTGATGCCCATCACCAGGTGCCTTTGGAGACTCACATGCTAGCCAGGATAGCCAGTAAAACGCCATATTGTGGCCTTCCTTCTCTTGCGGCTGCAATTTGCTCCCGAAGCACACCTGGACTGTTAAGGCATTTGCAATCTCAGATCAAAGAGGATCAAGATTGGTAGCCATAAATCGACTTCTCCTCCATAAATCTGTCCAAGCCCCTTTTAAAGCTATCCAGGTTAGTGGCCATCACCACCTCCTGTGGCAATCAGACCAAAGTTGTTATCCATGGACTGGAGTGCTCTCCTGCTAATGTATCGGGAGGGTTCCTTTGGGGGGCATTATAACCCACCGGGGTCCCTCCCCAAACCCCCCCCCCCGGCTGCACCCCCAAATCCTCCAGGGATTCCTGAACCCAGAGTTGGCGGGCAGGGTTGATGCTGAGGCCGGTTGCTGACACTCTTGGCTCGGCCGTCTCTTCCTTTCTCTCTCTGTCTTCAGTTCTGCCTCCTGTGTTGGTACCGAGGCACACAGAAATTCCAGCCGAGTTCCCCCCGCTGGACGATTACAGCCATTCCATTCCAGAGAACACTAATTTCCCAGCCGGCATCGAACCCCAGAGCAACTACATTCCAGGTATCGTGAAAGTTTCCCCGGAGAGGAGCAGCGTGTGTGGGGTGGGAGTCTCAGAAGGCTCCGAACGGAACGGCTGTTTTTGCCTTGATCTGCCTTGACACGTGACAGTGACTCACACCTGTAGAACTAAAGAGCGAGTGTCGTGAATTGAGGTATCAGACTATGACAGGGGAGACCTGTATTCACATCCTCCCTTGAAAGACTCCAAAAGAGAGTGCACCTGCTCTTAACCACTATACCAGTGATGGCGAACCTATGGCACGGGTGCCAGAGGTGGCACTCAGAGCCCTCTCTGTGGGCATGTACAAACAGAGTTCATCATGTGGGGAGGAAATCGTTCCCCCCCCCCACACACACACACACCTAGGCTGGCCTGGGCCGTTGGGCTGGATTATTAGCATTAAACCGAAGACCTAGTTTTGGGGAAGCAGTGTCGATAACCCTGTAAAGTGCTGTTAAACCCCACTGATTTTCATGCAAAGAACTAAAGTGTGATCCTTTACCTGGGAGTAAGCTTGGTTGCTGGCAATGTGACTTGCTTCTGAGCAAACCCTCTCCTAGGGTCGTGATTCACCCGTTCGAAGAGTTGCATGGTTGCTTCAAAGCAAAGCCATCAACTACCACCAAGCTTACTCCCGAGTAATGCACGCCTTGGAGCCAACGGTTTTTTCTAAACTAAAACCTCAGAATTCAGGTTAAATTGCCGTGTTGGCACTTTGCGATAAATAAGTGGATTTTGGGTTGCAGTTTGGGCGCTCGGTCTCGAAAAGGCTCGCCATCACTGCACTATACCATGCTGGCGCTCTCTTAACCACTATACCAGGGGTCTGCGACCTGCGGCTCTCCAGATGTTCATGGACTACAGATCCCATCAGCCCCTGCCAGCATGGCCAATTGATGGGATTTGTAGTCCATGGACATCTGGAGAGCCGCAGGTTGCAGACCCCTGCACTATAACATGCTGGAGAGTTAGAAGTTTGGGACGGGGCTCAGTGGAAGAGTGTCTGCTTGGCCTGCAGAAAGTTCAGTCCCTGCTCTTTCCAGTTAAAAGGATCGGGCAGCAGGTGATGTACCTGAGAGAGTTGCTGCCAGTCAGAGTAGGCGATACTGACTTTGACTGAAGACGATCTGATTCAGAATAAGGCAGCTTCCTGTGTCCATGTGTCGGTTGTCTCTCAAGCCTCTCATTTCAGGCGGGCGTTGTGACACGGCTTGTCTTTTCCTTATGCTTGCAGAGACCCCCCCACCTGGCTACCTGAGCGAAGATGGTGAAACCAGCGACCATCAAATGAACCACAGCATGGATGCAGGTAGACGGGGCAGCTTCGTGGCTTTGATGTTATCCTGTTGGTTGCTCTTCTTGTAGATGGTCTACCTCCTCAGAGAGAGGGACCGCATTATCATCATCATCATCATCATCATCATCATCATCATCATTATTAATATTATTAATATTAATATTAATATTAATATTAGCATCATTATTATTAATATTAACAATAACAATAATGATGATATTATTAATATTAATATTATTGATATTGTTATTAATATTTAATATTTAATATTTAATATAATATAATATAAATATATTATATTATATTATATATTAATATAATATAATATTAATATTTAATATAATATAATATAATATACTGCCCCATCCCCAAAGGGCTCTGGGCGGTGTACAACATAAAATAATATATATAAAATCAGCATGAATATAATTCCAAAAATACACTTAAAACAGTAATTGTTCCCAGAAAAAGGCGTCTCACGAAACCTTACTTATACTAAAACTTAAGCTGAACCCTCCTAGAAAGAAGGAGGGGTGGGGAGACAATGGGTCCTGATGACATTGAAGACCCAGAAAGTAATGGAGGGGGCACACTCAGCGGCTGGTCTCTCCAAAGGCCCGGTGGAACAATTCAGTCTTACAGGCCCTGTGGAAATCACCAAGGTCCAGCAGGGCCCGGACAGCTGGAGGGAGAGTGTTCCACCAGGCAGGGGCCAGAGCCGTGAAGGCCCTGGCCCGGGTGGAGGCCAACCGCATCATTGAGGGGCCAGGGATCTCCAGTAAGTTGGCCTCTGCTGAACGGAGAGGACGAACTAGGACATAAGGGGTAATGCAGTCCCGAAGGTACGAGCGTCCCAGGCCGCATAAGGCCTTAAAGGTCAAAACCCACACCTTGAAGATGATTCGGAATTCAACGGGGAGCCAATGCATGGAATCATAGAGCTGGGAGAGACCCCCAGAGCCATCCAGTCCAACCCCCTGCCAGGCAGGAAGACACAATCAAAGCAGTCCTGACAGATGGCCATCCAGCCTCTGTTGAAAAACCTCCAAAGAAGGAGGCTCCACCCCCTTCTGAGGCAGCACGTTCCACCGTCAAACATTCTGGCTCTAGTGGCCACTACTTCGCTAGCTCAGGTCCTCCCTTTCCATTTGTTTGTCCCGATGTTCCATTGCAGCTAAACAATGGCGTATCGTCTGAAAATGGAGGCAGGGCAAGAACTGAGTTTTACGGCCCTCTTCCCCCCCCCCCCCCCCATGGGCCAATTGCACAGCCCTGGCTGGAAATATATTTTTGGCATGTGCAGTTATTGGTCATGTGGTCAGCGTTTGGGGATATAATTTACTGGACTTGGCATTGGCTTGGGATGTAAATCCTCAACACCCAATCGATGCATAAAGTTGCATCAATTCTCCCTCCATTTTCTTTAACTCTAAACCTTCTCAAGCTTTTTAAAAACAAAAACGCTTGTAAGATTTTTTCAAAATGATGCAAGTTCTCTAATGATCCATTCGGTGTGTGGTTGATTCCCAACTGGTACCATTTTTAACCCTTTTTAAACAAGAAACGTTCTAAATGCACAGATATGGTTTAACGAACTGTATTAAGAACATAAGAACATAAGAACTGGCCTGCTGGATCAGACCAGAGTCCATCTAGTCCAGCACTCTGCTACTCGCAGTGGCCCACCAGGTGCCTTTGGGAGCTCACATGCAGGAGGTGAAAGCAATGGCCTTCTGCTACTGCTGCTCCTGAGCACCTGGTCTGCTAAGGCATTTGCAATCTGAGATCAAGGCAGATCAAGACTGGTAGCCATAGATCGACTTCTCCTCCATAAATCTATCCAAGCCCTTTTTAAAGCCATCCAGGTTAGTGGCCATCACTACCTCCTGTGGCAGCATATTCTGACAGAGCAGGCGGTTTATCAGCGGATAGGTGTGTTACTCGAGAAAGATAAGTGCAGTTGAAGACGGCTTGGCACAGCAGACAAATAACTCCACCCACACAGTGAAAGCTTCCACTTCAAAGAAAGGAATTTTGCACTTTCAGGTGCAAGCTATATACAGTAGTGAATATCAAAGGGGAACAAACTGGCAGCATGCTTCGCAGTAAACAAAGAATCCCCTAACAGATGGTATGTGCACTGATAGTGCTCCCACTAATCTCACTAAAACACTGCCCATGAGAATCGCACTGGGAGAGGGTCCGCAGCACTATGGATCAGACTGGTTTGGTTCAGTTGCATCAGGCTTTTGCCAACTGACCCTGGATGACAGGTGCTGTCATTTAGATCTCCATGATCTGTGCACAAGATGCACACCTCTTTATTTTGATTCCCTGACATATTCCAAACACCAATCACACGTTGAGTGAAGAAGTGTTTCCTTTTATTAGTCCTAATTCTTCCCCCCAGCATTT